>NW_027224335.1:1200000-1500000 GCF_023699985.2 Odocoileus virginianus | reverse complement strand
CTTTCACAGCATCATCTTTTAGGATTTGAAATCAGATTGATTATATTCTTTTCAGCCAAAGATGGAGAAGCTCTATACAGTCAGCAAAAACAAGACCAGGAGCTGACTGTGACTCAGATCATGAACTCCTTATTGCAAAATTCAGACTTAAATTGAAGAAAGTAGGGAAAACCACTAGACCACTCAGGTATGACCTAAATCAAATCCTTTATGACTATACAGTGGAAGTGACAAATGGATTCAAGGGATTAGATCTGATAGACAGAGTGCCTGAAGAACTATGGACAGAGGTTCATGACATTGTACAGGAGGCAGTGATCAAGACCATCCCCAAGAAAAAGAAATGCAAAAAGGGAAAATGGTTGTAGAGGAGGCCTTACAAATAGCTATGAAAAGAAGAGAAGTGAAAGGCAAAGGAGAAAAGGAAAGATATCCCATCTGAATGCAGAGTTTCCGAAGAATAGCAAGGAGAGATAAGAAAGCCTTCCTCAGTGATCAATGCAAAGAAATAGAGGGAAACAATAGAATGGGAAAGACTGGAGACCTGGTGAAGAAAATTAGAGATGTCAAGGGAACATTCCATGCAAAGATGGGCACAATAAAGGACAGAAATGGTATGGACCTAACAGAAGCAGAAGATATTAAGAAGAGGTGGCAAGAATACACCAAAGAACTATACAAAAAAGCTCTTCACGACCCAGATAACCATGATAGTGTGATCACTCACTTAGAGCCAGACATCCTGGAATGCGAAGTCAAGTGGGCCTTAGAAAGCATCACTATGAACAAAGCTAGTGGACGTGATGGAAGTCCAGCTGAGCTATTTCAAATCCTAAAAGATGACGCTGTGAAAGTGGCCCTTAGAAAGCATCATTACAAACAAAGCTAGTGAAGGTGATGGAATTCCAGCTTAGCTATTTCAAATCCTGGATGAAGCTTGGATGAAGCTCAAGCTGGAATCAAGACTGTCAGGACAAATACCAACAACCTCTGATATGCAAATGATATCATTCTAATGGTTGAAAGTAAAGAGAAACTAAAGAGCCTCTTGATGAGGGTGAAAGAGGAGAGTGAAAAAGCTGGCTTGAAACTCAACATTCAAAAAATTAAGATCATGGCATCTGGTCCCATCACTTCATGGCAAATAGAAAGGGAAAAAGTGGAAGCAGTGACAGATTTTATTTTCTGGGGCTCCAAAATTACTGTGGACAGTGACTGCAACCATGAAATTAAAAGATGCTTTCTCCTTGGAAGGAAAGCTATGACAAACCTAGACAACATATTAAAAAGCAGAGACATCACTTTGCCTGCAAAGGTCTGTCTAGTCAAAACTATGGTTTTTCCAGTAGTCATGTATGGATGTGAGTGTTGGACCATAAAGAAGGTTGAGCACCAAAGAATTGATGCTTTTGAACTGTGGTGTTGGAGAAGACTTCTGAGAGTCCCTTGGACAGCAAGGAGATCAAACCAGTCAATCCTAAAGGAAATCAACCTTGAATATTCATTGGAAGGACTGATGTTGAAGCTGAAGCTCCAATACTTTGGCCACCTGATGTAAAGATTGGAAAAGACCCTGATGCTGGAAAGACTGAAGGCAAAAGGAGAAGGGGGTGGCAGAGGATGAGATGATTAGATAGCATCACTGACTCAATAGATGTGAATTTGAGCAAACTCCTGGAGGTAGTGGGGACAGAGGAGCCTGGAGTCCATGGGGTTGCAAAGAGTCCAGGATGACTTAGGGACTGAACAGCAACAACATAATGGGATATGGTCTAGCTAGGGACATAGTGGAGCAGATTAGGATTATCCACCTTAATTCTTGCTAACATGTCTTTACCTCTTGGTTTATCTCCTCTCAAAATATTTCCTGGTACCTACCTACTAACACAATTGACAAGATTGTATAAATATACATACACATGTGTGTGTGTGTGTGTGTGTGTGTGTGTGTGTGTGTGTATTCTCTTACCGCAGGATGGTGTGCAAAGCAGAGCCTTTGTCCTCGAACCAGAAAATATCTAAGCTTCCATCTCTTGAATGAGCTGCAGTTCTTTAGCAGAGGTCCTTCCTTCAGTATTTTCTGAAAGATAGAAGAATAGCTTTGAGTAATTAGGTCAATTTGCAAGACCATATCACTTGTCCTCTCATTTGAGAAGTTCAGATACCTGGAAGGCTTTGTCACATATCTGAGAAATGGCCTGAGGGCCAAGCAAGAATACAGAGTAGTTAGTTTATTCAGAAAAAGCATTAGTTACCCTTGGATAACACATTCCAAATCATATAGGCTCTAAGTTTCTTAGGACACATGGCCCAACAACCATGGAAAACATTTTCATTTGTGGTAGGAGGAGGGGATGAGAGACAGAACGTATAAATATAAGAGCTACATTCCTAGGGAAGAACAAATGGTTGGGGGAGAGGCTGAGTTCAGTAAGGGCAGATATTTTGGAAGTCTTCAGGTTGCAGGCCTAGACAGGGGCTTTCCTATCTGCTATTTTAGAGTGTTCTTTTTGAATAATAAGTTGGATCATATCCTTTCCTGCTTGCAAGCCTCCAGTAGCTTCCCAACAGTTTTAGAACCAAATCCCAAGTCTTTACCATAGCCATCAAGGGATTCATGATCTGGTGAGAGCAAAAAGTGCATGAAAAAGAATTACCATCTTATTACTTTATTTACATATCTCTTAGTTTTACCAACTGATTTTTCTGTTACTTGTCGAACAGATTGATTCTAACCAAGCATAGATTCTGCTTACCATGTTACCGTTGGGGAGGCTTTCCCCAATGTAACCTTATGGGATACAAGTCAACATGCAAGACTACCATTTGGGAGAACTCACACCCACCGAGCTGTAAATAAGCCCATGTTGAATGGACGAAGAGACAGACTTAATTCATAAAATCAAGGCTCTACCATAAATTCCATCCATCATCTAAATTAGAATTCACCATTTGGTGGTTGTGGAAGCATTTGTTTGGCCCACCTTGTGTTTTTCAGTTCTTAATTAATTGATGATATTTAAAAAGCAGAAGATATAAAATAAACATCCAAGTTTCTATTTAAAAAATCTGAAAATCTGGTAACAAGGGACCTACATTTTCACATGGCAACAGTCTGCGGGAACAGAGTAGCAGCTTCTCCCTTTAGATGGGGCACCCGATTCCAGCAGGTATTTAAGTTTGGGACCCACTTAAACAATCATTTGCTACTCCCACTCTCCCAAATATACCCACATCTGTTATACTATCTGTTCAATTCTTTAACCAATAAGCTAGTACTAACGGACAGAGCCTCTGTATGTCAATTGAAAAGTCAGTTCACAGCAATCAAAGTTTACCTGAATCATCTTGATAACCTATAGGAGTTTCCAAGTTATTGTACCACCCTTGAGATGTTTACAAAAGAATGGTGCCAAGGAGTCAAGACAAACAGATAAAAAGATCTTGTGGGAATGTGGCATGGAGAGTGAGAAATTACATTTAAATTGTTGAAATTGAGTCATCGGAGGAGGAGCCAAGATGGCGGAGGAATAGGACAGAGAGACCACTTTCTCTCCTACAAATTCATCAAAAGAACAATTGAATGCTGAGCAAATTTCACAAAACAACTTCTGATCGCTAGCAGAGGACATCAGGCGCCCAGAAAAGCAGCCCACTGTCTTCGAAGGGAGGTAGGACAAAATATAAACGATAATAAGGGAGTCAAAAGAGCTACGGATGGAGACCCGTCCCGGGAAGGGAGTCTTAATAGAGGAAGTTTCCAATCACCAGGAAACCCTCTCACTGGCGGGACTGGGGGAAGTTTTCTGCATTCTAACTGGGAGGAAAAATTAAACAAGGCCCACAGATTACGTGCCTAAAAGCAACTCCCAGCAGAAAAGTACCCCAGACGCCCGTACCCGCCAGCAACAAGCGGGGCGGAACGGAGAGGAGCGGGCGGCATTGCTTAGGGTGAGGACCGGCCTGAAGACCCTGAGAGCAATCGGAGGGAGCTTTTTTAAACTGTGGGATAGCAAGGGACAAAATTAACTGGCCTGAACACACTGCCGGTGGTTCACAAAACAAAGGGACTGAGAATCTCCAGAGAAGAGCCGGCCCATCCCCGCTGGAGGTAGGAGGCAGGGGGGAGGGGAAAAGGGCAAACTTAGCCCCTGAGAAGCCACCCCCTCCCACACTGCAAACAGGCCTCCGGGTTCTAGCTAAAGACTTCCTGAGACCCGACTGGCGGTGCGTGCTGGGGCCGCGGAGGGAAAAAGTGCGCCGTACCCGGGGAGATTGCGCCCAAGCCTCTGGCTGCCTGGGCCGCTCGCCGCGGAGGGAAAAGGCGCGCTGCACCCGGGAGAGTACGCCCAAGCCTCTGGCTGCCTGAACCGCTCAGGCCGGGGAAGGCACAAAACGCAGGAGCAACCGAATCTGCGCTTTTGTGGAGTACCCGGAAACTGGAACCACACTCAATGCAGGGCCCGCTCCATATAGAGCAGCCGGGAGCCTGAGCAGTGTAGACGGTGAAAGCACAGACACCCGTGAGCGGGGCAAACCCAGTGTGGCCGGAACACGCTGAGTGCTATCCACACGGAGCGGTATCTGTCTGCAGCGCCCCGCCCTCCCCGTAGCAGGACTGAACTGAGCTAGAGAACCTAAATAAGAGATCACTTCCGCCCGCCTGTGTCAGGGCGGAAATTAGACACCAAAGAGACGGCAAACAGAAGCCAAATAAACAAAGGGAACCACTTCAGAAAGGACCGGTGCAACAGATTAAAATCCCTGAAGGTAACACCGACTACACGGGAAGGGGCCTACAGATATCGAGAAGTGTAAGCTGGAAAGAGGAGCTATCTGAAATTGAACTGAACCTACGCTGACCGCAACAACCCCAGAGAAATTCCTAGATATATATGTACATATTTTTTTTTTAATTAAAAAAAAAATTTTTTTTTCTTTCCTTTTTTTTTAAATTTTTTATTTTCTTTTATAATTCCCTATTACTCCCCCATTACTCCTCAACTTTCATTTTCATATATTTTTACGATTTTTTTAATTAGGGAAAAAATTTTTTTTTCTTTTTTTTTTCTTTTTCTTGTTTTTCTCTCCTATTTCCTTTTAGAGTCCTCTAATACTCCTCTATTATTCCTTAA
Source organism: Odocoileus virginianus (assembly GCF_023699985.2). NCBI lineage: Eukaryota > Metazoa > Chordata > Mammalia > Artiodactyla > Cervidae > Odocoileus > Odocoileus virginianus. The sequence goes on along the minus strand of NW_027224335.1, from coordinate 1,494,865 downwards.
CTTTCATTTTCATTTCACTATAACCTTGCCAAAAAAAAAAAGAGAGAAACCCTATTTTTAAACTGAACTTCATATACAGTTCTAAATTTTTTTGTGTGTTTTTGTTTTTAAATATTGTATTTCAAAGAGTCTAACCTCTACACTAGATTTTCAATCTTTGTTTTTCAGTAGTATGTGATATAAATTTTGGTCATTTAAGAATCCAATATTCAGTTCCCATTTCTATTCAGGAGTGTGGTGATACTCTCCCACTTTTGACTCTCTGTTTTCTACCTCAGAACACCTCTATTTCCTCCATTCCCCTTCTCTCCCCAATCCAACTCTGTGAATCTTTGTGGGTGTCTGGGCTACGGAGAACACTTTGGGAACAGATAACTGCGTAGATCTGTCTCTCTCCTCTTGAGTCCCCTTTTTCTCCTCCTGCTCACCTCTATCTCCTTCCTCCCTCTCCTATTCTTCATGTAACTCTGTGAACCTCTCTGGTTGTCTCTCACGGTGGAGAATCTTTTCACCATTAATCTAGAAGTTTTATTATCAGTGCTGTATAGTTGGAGAAGCCTTGAGACTATTGGAAGAATAAAACTGAAATCCAGAGGCAGGAGACTTGAGCCCAAATCCTGAGAAAACCAGAAAACTCCTGACTACACGGAACATTAAGGAATAAGAGACCATCCAAAAGCTTCCATACCTACACCAAAACCAACCATCACCCAAGAGCCAATAAGCTCCAGTACAAGACATACCACGCAAATTCTTTAGCAACGCAGGAACAGAGACCTGAGTGTCAACATACAGGCTCTCCAAAGTCACACCTAACACAGAGACCCATCGCAAAACTCATTACTGGACACTCCATTGCACTCCAGAGAGAAGAAATCCAATCCCACGCACCAGAACGCTGACACAAGCTTCCCTAACCAGGAAACCTTGACAAACCAATCGTCCAGCCCCACCCACTGGGTGAAACCTCCACAATAAAAAGGAACCTCAGACCACAAGAATACAGAAAGCCCACTCCAGACACAGCAATCTAAACAAGATGAAAAGGCAGAGAAATACCCAACAGCTAAAGGAACATGAAAAAAGCCCACCAAGTCAAACAAAAGAGGAGGAAATAGGGAATCTACCTGAAAAAGAATTTAGAATAATGATAATAAAAATGATCCAAAATCTTGAAAACAAAATGGAGTTACAAATAAATAGCCTGGAGACAAAGATTGAGAAGATGCAAGAAATGTTTAACAAGGACCTAGAAGAAATAAAAAAAAAATCAATTAAAAATTAATAATGAAATAAATGAGATCAAAAACACTCTGGAGGGAACCATGAGTAGGATAACAGAGACAGAAGATAGGATAAGTGAGTTAGAAGATAAAATGGTGGAAATAAATGAAGCAGAGAGGAAAAAAGAAAAAAGAATAAAAAAAAATGAGGACAACCTCAGGGACCTCTGGGACAATGTGAAACGCCCCAACATTCGAATCATAGGAGTCCCAGAAGAAGAAGACAAAAAGAAAGGCCATGAGAAGATACTTGAGGAGATAATAGCTGAAAACTTCCCTAAAATGGGGAAGGAAGTAGCCAACCAAGTCCAAGAAACCCAGAGAGTCCCAAACAGGATAAACCCAAGGCGAAACACCCCAAGACACATATTAATCAAATTGACAAAGATCAAACACAAAGAACAAATATTAAAAGCAGCAAGGGAGAAACAACAAATAACACACAAAGGGATTCCCATAAGGATAACTGCTGATCTATCAATAGAAACCCTTCAGGCCAGAAGGGAATGGCAGGGCATACTTAAAGTAATGAAAGAGAATAACCTACAACCTAGATTACTCTACCCAGCAAGGATCTCATTCAGATATGAAGGAGAACTCAAAAGCTTTACAGACAAGCAAAATCTGAGAGAATTCAGCACCACCAAACCAGCTCTTCAACAAATACTAAAGGATCTTCTCTAGACAGGAAACACAGAAAGGTGGTATAAACGTGAACCCCAAACAACAAAATAAATGGCAACAGGATCATACCTATCAATAATTACCTTAAATGTAAATGGGTTGAATGCCCCAACCAAAAGACAAAGGCTGGCTGAATGGACACAAAAGCAAGACCCCTATATATGCTGTCTACAAGAGACCCACCTCAAAGCAAGGGACACATACAGACTAAAAGTGAAGGGCTGGAAAAAAATATTCCACGCAAACGGAGACCAAAAGAAAGCAGGAGTCGCAATACTCATATCAGATAAAATAGACTTTCAAATTAAGTCTGTGAAAAGAGACAAAGATGGACACTACATAATGATCAAAGGATCAATCCAAGAAGAAGATATAACAATTATAAATATATATGCACCCAACATAGGAGCACCGCAATATGTAAGGCAAATGCTAACGAGTATGAAAGAGGAAATTAATAGTAACACAATAATAGTAGGAGACTTTAATACCCCACTCACACCTATGGATAGATCAACTAAACAGAAAATGAACAAGGAAACACAAACTTTAACGGACACAATGGACCAGCTAGACCTAATTGACATCTATAGGATGTTTCACCCCAAAACAATCAACTTCACCTTTTTCTCAAGTGCACACGGAACCTTCTCCAGAATAGATCACATCCTGGGCCATAAATCTAGTCTTGGTAAATTAAAAAAGATTGAAATCATTCCAGTCATCTTTTCTGACCACAGTGCAGTAAGATTAGATCTCAATTACAGGAAAAAAATAATTAAAAATTCAAACATATGGCGGCTAAACAACACGCTTCTGAATAACCAACAAATCATAGAAGAAATCAAAAAAGAAATCAAAATATGCATAGAAATGAATGAAAATGAAAACACAACAACCCAAAACCTATGGGACACTGTAAAAGCAGTGCTAAGGGGAAGATTCATAGCATTACAGGCCTACCTCAAGAAACAAGAAAAAAGTCAAATAAATAACCTAACTCTACACCTAAAGCAACTAGAGGAGGAAGAAATGAAGAACCCCAGGGTTAGTAGAAGGAAAGAAATCTTAAAAATTAGGGCAGAAATAAATGCAAAAGAAACTAAAGAGATCATAGCAAAAATTAACAAAGCTAAAAGCTGGTTTTTTGAAAAAATAAAATTGACAAACCATTAGCAAGACTCATTAAGAAACAAAGGGAGAAGAACCAAATTAACAAAATTAGAAATGAAAATGGAGAGATCACAACAGACAACACTAAAATACAAAGGATCATAAGAGACTACTACCAGCAGCTCTATGCCAATAAAATGGACAACTTGGAAGAAATGGACAAGTTCTTAGAGAAGTATAACTTTCCAAAACTGAACCAGGAAGAAATAGACGATCTTAACAAAACGATCACAAGCAAGGAAATCGAAACTGTAATCAGAAATCTGACAGCAAACAAAAGCCCAGGACCAGATGGCTTCACAGCTGAATTCTACCAAAAATTTAGAGAAGAGCTAACACCTATCTTACTCAAACTCTTCCAGAAAATTGCAGAAGAAGGTAAACTTCCAAACTCATTCTATGAGGCCACCATCACCCTAATTCCAAAACCAGACAAAGATGCCACAAAAAAAGAAAACTACAGGCCAATATCACTGATGAACATAGATGCAAAAATCATTAACAAAATTCTAGCAAACAGAATCCAACAACATATTAAAAAAATCATTCATCATGACCAAGTGGGCTTTATCCCAGGAATGCAAGGATTCTTTAATATCCGCAAGTCAATCAATGTAATACACCACATTAACAAATTGAAAGATAAAAACCATATGATTATCTCAATAGATGCAGAAAAAGCCTTTGACAAAATTCAACATCCATTTATGATTAAAACTCTCCAGAAAGCAGGAATAGAAGGAACATACCTCAACATAATAAAAGCTATATATGACAAACCCACAGCAAGCATCACCCTCAATGGTGAACAATTGAAAGCATTTCCCCTGAAATCAGGAACAAGACAAGGGTGCCCACTCTCACCACTACTATTCAACATAGTTTTGGAAGTTTTGGCCACAGCAATCAGGGCAGAAAAAGAAGTAAAAGGAATCCAGATAGGAAAAGAAGAAGTGAAACTCTCTCTGTTTGCAGATGACATGATCCTCTACATAGAAAACCCTAAAGACTCTACCAGAAAATTACTAGAGCTAATCAATGAATACAGTAAAGTTGCAGGATATAAAATTAACACACAGAAATCTCTTGAATTCCTATACACTAACAATGAGAAAACAGAAAGAGAAATTAAGGAAACAATACCATTCACCATTGCAACAAAAAGAATAAAATACTTAGGAGTATATCTACCTAAAGAAACAAAAGACCTATACATGGAAAACTATAAAACACTGATGAAAGAAATCAAAGAGGACACAAACAGATGGAGAAATATACCATGTTCATGGATTGGAAGAATCAATATTGTCAAAATGGCTATACTACCCAAAGCAATCTATAGATTCAATGCAATCCCTATCAAACTACCAATGGTATTTTTCACAGAACTAGAACAAATAATTTCACAATTTGTATGGAAATACAAAAAACCTCGAATAGCCAAAGTAATCCTGAGAAAGAAGAATGGAACTGGAGGAATCAATCTGCCTGACTTCAGACTCTACTACAAAGCCACAGTCATCAAGACAGTATGGTACTGGCACAAAGACAGAAATATAGATCAATGGAACAGAATAGAAAGCCCAGAGATAAATCCACGAACCTATGGTCACCTTATCTTTGACAAAGGAGGCAAGGATATACAATGGAAAAAAGATAACCTCTTTAACAAGTGGTGCTTGGGAAAACTGGTTAACCACCTGTAAAAGAATGAAACTAGAACACTTTCTAACACCATACACAAAAATAAACTCAAAATGGATTAAAGATCTAAATGTAAGACCAGAAACTATAAAACTCCTAGAGGAGAACATAGGCAAAACACTCTCTGACATAAATCACAGCAGGATCCTCTATGACCCACATCCCAGAATTTTAGAAATAAAAGCAAAAATAAACAAATGGGACCTAATGAAACTTAAAAGCTTTTGCACAACAAAGGAAACTATAAGCAAGGTGAAAAGACAGCCCTCAGATTGGGAGAAAATAATAGCAAACGAAGCAACAGACAAAGGATTAATCTCAAAAATATACAAGCAACTCCTCCAGCTCAACTCCAGAAAAATAAATGACCCAATCAAAAAATGGGCCAAAGAACTCAACAGACATTTCTCCAAGGAAGACATACAGATGGCTAACAAACACATGAAAAGATGCTCAACATCACTCATTATCAGAGAAATGCAAATCAAAACCACAATGAGGTACCATTATACGCCAGTCAGGATGGCTGCTATCCAAAAGTCTACAAGCAATAAATGCTGGAGAGGGTGTGGAGAAAAGGGAACCCTCTTACACTGTTGGTGGGAATGCAAATTAGTACAGCCACTATGGAAAACAGTGTGGAGATTTCTTAAAAAGCTGGAAACAGAACTGCCATATGACCCAGCAATCCCACTTCTGGGTATACACACCAAGGAAACCAGATCTGAAAGAGACACGTGCACCCCAATGTTCATCGCAGCACTGTTTATAATAGCCAGGACATGGAAGCAACCCAGATGCCCATCAGCAGACGAATGGATGAGGAAGCTGTGGTACATATACACCATGGAATATTACTCAGCCATTAAAATAATTCATTTGAATCAGTTCTAATGAGATGGATGAAACTGGAGCCCATTATACAGAGCGAAGTAAGCCAGAAAGATAAAGACCATTACAGTAAGAAATGATGGTAACGATAACCCTATATGCAAAACAGAAAAAGAGACTCAGATGTATAGAACAGACTTGTGGACTCTGGGAGAAGGCGAGGGTGGGATGTTCCAAGAGAACAGCATTGAAACATGTATATTATCTAGGGTGAAACAGATCACCAGCCCAGGTTGGATACATGAGACAAGTGCTCGGGCCTGGTGCACTGGAAAGACCCAGAGGGATCGGGTGGAGAGGGAGGTGGGAGGGGGGACTGGGATGGGGAATACATGTAAATCCATGGCTAATTCATTTCAATGTATGACAAAAACTACTGTAATGATGTAAAGTAATTAGCCTCCAACTAATAAAAATAAATGGAAAAAAAAAAAAGAAATTGAGTCATCAATGAGAAAACAACTCTGTGTAAGCTCTGTGAGTCCATCATTCTTCCTCTGGTCGGATGGCCTATGGAATATATTCTCAATGATGGCATTTGATATTCTCTATCCCAATCTTTTCAACTTTATGCCATATATTGTTCCACACTAAGTCTTCATGATACCTAGTCAGTCATATTTACTTCTCTCTGTCAAAGACTTAAGTTCAAATTTTTAAGTGCTCCAACTTTGTACAACTGAAGCCACATCTGTTATTTCTTCCCCTTTCCCAAGCTATTTTACTTTGTCAATTGCTAAATTCTTCCTTTGTTCTTATTTTACCATGTATGGTATCCTTTGTAATAGTTTATTTACAGTTTTTGGCTGGATATTTCCCCCATTCCATTTTAAGTTTAAAACATCTCTTAATTTCAACTGCTTTTTCTTACCCCTGCTGCCATACCCAGGTTCCATCTCCTCCTTTGCTTTCAGGATTAGGATGGTGGGGTGAGGTGGCAATGATGAAATGAGGAAGGGGATTTGTTTCTCTAGAAGACTCCCAGAACCCTGGACCCTCTGGTTCCCTCAGAAAATTGCCATACCCTATGATTTGACATACTAAAACAAATAGAATTCAGCCTCTTCTCACCAGCTACTTCCTTCTGTCAACCTGTAGTAATGATCACTGTTTAATTCCCCTTCCTGGTACTTAAGAAATGTTCCCTTTTCTTCCTTTACTTGTGCCCTACTAATTAATCATGTTATCCACCTAGGCACACAGAAAACCAGTTAATTAATTAGCTAATTAATCCATTAATCTGGAGACAAAGCAAATCATCAAAATGTTCAGTTCTCATTTCATGAACTCAGCATTTGTCACGGTCAAGAAAAGAAAAGAAAGAAAATGACAGGTGATTCAGTTAACTAAGAATTGTTTTCTTTCAGGGTAAAAGCCATGTAACCAATATCTAGCTACTCTAATTGTAAGGACTGGATAGCTTTAATTGCATGCATGTTAGTTTACTTTAATAAACTTCATATTGCTATACTTAAAAGGAAAGACTTTTTTTCATTTATTTTTATTAGTTGGAGGCTAATTACTTTACAGTATTGTAGTGGGTTTTGTCATACATTGACATGAATCAGCCATGGAGTTACATGTATTCCCCATCCCGATCCCCCCTCCCACCTCCCTCTCCACCCGATTCCTCTGGGTCTTCCCAGTGCACCAGGCCCGAGCACTTGTCTCATGCATCCAGCCTGGGCTGGTGATCTGTTTCACCCTAGATAATATACATGTTTCAATGCTGTTCTCTCGAAACATCCCACCCTCGCCTTCTCCCACAGAGTCCAACTAACGCATATATATGGAATTTAGAAAGATGGTAATGATAACCCTATATGCAAAACAGAAAAAGAGACACAGATGTACAGTAAAAGAAAGACTTTATGGTGCATCTATCACTGGATAGAATGCTTCATATTTTCTGAGCTCCTACTATTGACCTCACTGTTTACTAGGCCCTTAGGAGCAGCTAAAGAAGTTGCAAGCACCTTCCCTGGAGGTAGAGGGACAGATAATCCATGTAGACAAATATGAAGTTATATGAGCTCAGAGAATCATTTGAAGGAGCTTTGGGAGCTTCATGTCCATCGTATTAAATGTTTACCTTTTGGTTCAAATGAGAGGTTCCACTAAGATAGTGGCTATCCACTCACACATCCTGCCATTGGTACACCGGCCAAATCACAATTATCTCCTCTCTGTTCCATGATATTAAACTGGTCTTTATGAATGCATTAGTTTTAAGTTCAGGCCTGTCTACTCAATGACCATAGAAGGCTAGCTGGTTACAAAAGAGTCAACAACCTAGCAGGGGAACTGGCGAGCCCAAGCCCAGTTGCTGCTAAGTTCTAGGGGATTATTGAATGAATTATTACCAATTCATTCCATTTTTCTTTTCTTTTTTTTTTCTTTTCTTTTTTTTTCCATTTATTTGTATTAGTTGGAGGCTAATTACTTTACAACATTGCAGTGGTTTTTGTCATGCATTGAAATGAATTAGCCATGGATTTACATGTATTCCCCATCCTGGTCCCCCCTCCCACCTCCCTCTCCGCCCTGTCCCTCTGGGTCTTCCCAGTGCACCAGGCAATTCATTCCATTTTTCAAGACAAGTTGGCAATCCAGGTGAAAATTTGTGTGAAGTTTTGGAATATGGACATATTAACTACTAATTAAATTAAAACAAAAAACTTGAGAGGGCCAAACAAAACATAGATGAAGCCAAAATCATGCCACAGACAACCAATTTGCAATTTCTGAACTGTAACTGCTGTTAGTTCCTCTAGATGATAAAATGAGTGAGTGGTGGGTATTCCTAGCTGGCAACAGAAGAGGTTGCAGTGTATGAGTTCAGAGTTTGTGTGCCTGTATATGTAAGATATATATTACCAAGTTGGTAGCAGATAAATGTTTATGTGATCTATGTATAGTAATTAAGGAGAAAGGTTAGAAAACCATTTAAAAGTTTCTTAACATGTTATTGACCGGGGGATTTTTGCAGAAACCAATGCCTCCGGTGTTAATATGTCTCTGGTAAATAATGTACCAAGTTCTAAACTCAGGCTCTATATTGTCAACTCTGAACTTCTACAAATATCCATTAATCCATTAGTGTTCAAAAACACCCATTAATGGGTTGAGAGAAGGTAAAATTCCTATAGTTTCTTTCTTTTTAAGCTCTGTCCCCATTGGGGAGATGTTTCTAAATAAACCATGGTTTACTTAAAAACCCAATAAGCAGCTCCGAGAAGTCAGTTTGAACAAGCAGAAGCTAAAAAGCCACTCAATCAATAGGCTACCACAAGTCAATAAAATATGTGCATGCAAACGAAACTACCTGCCTACGGTCACTAAGCTTAATAAGGACATGAGACAAAAACTGGAAGAAACAAACCAAAAAATACAGCCTGTAAAGTGAGGCATTAGCAGAAGAGCCCTCGCCTATCCTGTAACAGGATTTTCAGTTTCCAGATAACATCATTTCATTGACCCTTTGCCACAACCATGTGAAGTGTTACTTCCAATTTCCAGATGGGGAGTTCTTCTGTTTCTTTAAAGTGACTATCCAAGAATAATTAGAAAAGTAAGGAGAATTCACATGCATACAGAGCTTTGCAATGGATAAAGTGCTTTTACTTTTGTTATTGAAACTTCCCAGCATCACTCTGAAGTAGGTAGTGAAAGGCACCTACATCAATTCTGTCCTGGGAAAGATACCCTGAACTTTTATGTCTTTAAGTGACTAATATTTTTATTTCTAAGACATTATCAAGACAGTTGAAAATGTCCTTCTCAAGTAAGATGGTCAATGTTTGATATTTTTGAGATTTTGCAGCATCTTGGGACTACAATATTTGTCAGAAGAATGCATCTTTAGTGTTATTACAGGAGGCAATAAAAAACAGGATTATGTATGGGAATTGCTTTTTTGGTGGCCATGTTTATAGGCACACAGATAGTTCATAAAGTGAGGCACACCTGTAATCCTCTTGGTTCAAGTTGCCACATTCCTGTGGCAATATGTCTGGTGCTGTAGATAGGAAGAAGTTAGGAAGGGCCACTGGATCCTTGTACATACTGAAATGTTTCTTTCTTTTTTTTTCTGAAATGCTTCTTAAATCAGAACATATTGCACACAGTTCTATCTGACATTAAAACGCAAAAAGCACTGATATCTCTACTCTTGAACTCTCAAGGCTGGGTGTTTCGTAGTGGGAGTGAGTGTGGTGCTGAGTTCAATCACTACAGACATCAACTGACTGCATTCAAATCCAAGAGCGCAGGATTTATCATGCGTGTGTGCTCAGTTGCTTCAGCCCTGTCCAACTCTTTGCGACCCTATGGACTGTAGCCCGCCAGGCTCCTCTGTCCATGGGATTCTCCAGGCAAGAATACTGGAGTGGGTTGCCACGCCCTCCTCCAGGGGATCTTCCCACCCAGGGATCAAACCCAGTCTCCTGCGTCTCCTGCATTGCAGGCAGATTCTTTACCCACTGAGCCACCTGGGAAGCCCCCAGGATTTATTGAGGCATAGTTAATTCAGGTCTTGAGTACAGAATTCACACAAAACATCTTTGCCTAACCTGTGGCAGCCCTTGAGGAGAAAGCAGTTTCTTTTTGTGTTTTCTTTAATAAGCCAATCCCTCAATTCATTATTCCCAGAAACCCCTGCACTCTAGCACCAGTGATCTTTCTCCCTGATGTTCTACAACTCAGCATGTACAAATTAATTGACAACAGTGATGGTAAGGATTTCCTTTGCTCCATATTTATACAAGTATATTTTATAAAATATCTCAACAGGGTCTATAAAGCAGCCCAATTGCCTATATATAATTAACACCTTCCTGCTGCTTAGTTGAGAAAGGGCAAGTACAGCTGCTTCTATGAGCTTTTCCTTGTGCTCCTCCAAAATCCTCCAAAGCTTCTACTATCTGTTAGGCCTGTTTTTCTGTGGCTCAGTGGTTTTTTGCTGGATGAGGCTTTGGAGGATTCTCTTACCCTTTCCTAGCAAAAGGAGCCCCTATTACATAGCCAGAGTGAATTCCACCCTCACCTAATCAAAAAGTAAGCAAGTATCATGACATACAACACTACCTGTTATTAGCTGGCTGTTCTTCTGTTTTACTTCCTCATGCTGTTCTTGGGAGGAAGCCTGGACCAAGTTGGGATGAGTGGGTTACCATTCCTCCAGTGAAAACCAGACTTCCACTATGAGCACAGCTAAGGAAACCAGTTTTACATCTATGGCTCCTTCAGTCCAAAACCTGGAACATCTATTCTCTTTGCTTTGGGGGTGGGAGTGATTGGAAGAAAGCCATTTCGTAACCCAGGCCTGCCAAAGTTAATTCAGAGCAACAGTGTTTGATTTGGTTAAAATGCAACTCTGGGAGCTTTCAGGCTTGAAGAAAGGCCAGGCCCCCTGCGTCTCGGAAAGCTTTACACTCCCCAGGGTCCTTGCTGACGTTGCAGGAGTCAGACAGACTGGCTCCAGCACTTACTAGCTGTGTGACCTTGGGCAAATCACTTAACCTCTCTGAGCCTCAATTTCCTTGTCTGTCAGATGAGAATACCTTGCAGAGCATGTGCCTGCCAGCCACCATCTAAGTGTGAGTCCCTTGTGGTTTGTGGGGGCAAACAGTTCATTCATCCCACTACTGGGAGCTCCCATCTCTGGCCCTACAAGCAGGCCTGGCTGGCTAAAGGCTGAAGCAGAAGAATGAGGAATAGGGACAAACTGTCAGTTTTCCCAGGACTTTCAGTGCTAAAAACCAGAAGAGTCATGGGCAAACTGAGACCTGTTGGTCACCCTAGCACTCAGGAGCCAGGTCTCTCTACTGCTTAGGTCTACAAGGACTATAGCTGCAAATCCCTCCTGCTGCTTTCTGTGCTAAGGAAGAACTGCAGAGGCTCAACCACATCCCTATTCTCTACTAGCGAAATAAAAGACAGTTGAAAATGATGTCACTTTTGTCTCTGAATATGCAAAAATTTTAACCAGTTCTTCCATATCATTCCAAAGAGATTTTATATACTGCATAAACATGTGTTGTGCTCTGCTGTGCTCAGTTGCCCAGCCATGTCCGACTCTTTGCAACCCCATAAACTGGAGCCCGCCAGGCTCCTCTGTTTATGGGATTCTCCAGGCAAGAGTACTGGAGTGGGTTGCCATTTCCTTCTCCAGGGAATATTCCTGATCCAGGAATCAAACCCAGATCTCTTGCATTGCAGGCAGATTCTTTACCATTTGAGTCCCAGTTTCAGCCTTGGGAGAACCAAAATCTTGGAAGTAGGAAATCCAGTTAAAGGAGCAGTGTAAGTAGAAGCTTAGTAGAAGCAGCAGCTGCTGCCTAGAAAAGGAAGCTCTATGGTCACACAAAATCCCTAAAGGAAAGATATTAGGAAATTTTGGACACTGGCCTTCAACCTAACCAAGCTCACAGAGTCCAGGACACACATTATCATATCTAGTGCCACTGAATTACAAGGAATGACAAAACGTAACTGCTTCCAACTGCTTTCTTCTCCGTATTTTCACCTGACTATCTGTAGTCAGAGATGGATAGGTTCTTATAGCATCCTGTGTATGTTTCTTCTTTCAGGGATACTGCCCCTACTGCTTCTAGCCCTTTGGTGCCACCACCATGTCACATGCCTTCTCTGTCCTAACCACCTTCTGTGAGACATGTGGCTCCTGTTCTGACTCTGGTGATATCCTCATAGAAGCAGCGAGGGCAGTATCTTCTCTAAGCTCTTCAATTATCTCTCTCCAGAGGAAGACAGTTGTTTCTGGCTGACAAATGTCTGCTATCTGCCTTTGTTTTATATGCATTTTCTAATTTATTGCCTACAGAAATTGTCCTGTTGGGGAGGTGGGAGAAGTTGAGGATTAGGGAGCTTAAGTAATTAGTTCCAAGTCACAGTGAGTGGCGGAGCTGGGGTTTAAAGCCAGCTCCATTTGACTCTACTGCCTCTCCCCCCGCAAAGTCCTAAGCATCAACAGAATGATGGTCATCATGGCATGGGTGTCAGATCCAACCTGGGGATCACTTCAGTCCACTTATTTCTTACCCTCAGTTCAGTTCAGTTTAGTTGCTCAGCTGTGTCCGACTCTTTGTGACCCCATGAACTGCAGTATGCCAGGCTTCCCTGTCCATCACCAACTCCCAGAGCTTACTCAAACTCATGTCCATCGAGTCAGTGATGCCATCCAACCATCTCATCCTCTTGTCGTCCCCCCCACCTTCAATATTTTCCAGCATCAGGGTCTTTTCCAACAAGTCAGTTCTTCACATCAGGTGGCCAAAGTATTGGAACTTCAGCTTCAGCATCAGTCCTTCCAATGAATATTCAGGACTGATTTCCTTTAGGATGGACTGGTTGGATCTCCTTGCAGTCCAAGGGACTCTCAAGAGTCTTCTCCAACACCACAGTTCAAAAGCATCAATTCTTTGGTGCTCAGCTTTCTTTATGGTCCAACTCTCACATCCATACATGACTACTGGAAAAACCATAACTTTGACTAGATGGACCTTTGTTGGCAAAGTAATGTCTCTGCTTTTTAATATGCTGTCTAGGTTGGTCATAGCTTTTCTTCCAAGGAGCAAGTGTCTTTTAATTTCATGGCTGCAGTCACCATCTGCAGTGATTTTGGAGCCCCCCAAAATAAAGTCTCTCACTGTTTCCATTGTTTCCCCATCTATTTGCCATGAAGTGATGGGACCAGATGCCATGATCTTACTTTTCTGAATGTTGAGTTTTAAGCCAACTTTTTCACTTTCCTCTTTCAATTTCATCAAGAGGCTCTTTAGTTCCTCTTCACTTTCTGCCAAAATGGTGGTGTTATCTGCATATCTGAGGTTATCAATATTTCTCCCAGCAATCTTGATTCCAGCTTGTGGTTCATCCAGCCTGGCATTTCGTATGATGTACTCTGCATATGTCCTGAATATTCATTGGAAGGACTGATGCTGAAGCTGAAACTCCAATATTTTGGCCACCTGATGCGAAGAACTGACTCACTGGAAAAAGACCCTGATGCTGGGAAAGATTGAAGGTGGGAGGAGAAGGGACAACAGAGGATGAGATGGTTGGATGGCATCACTGATGCGATGGACATGAGTTTGAGTAGGCTCTGGGAGTTGGTGATGGACAGGGAAGCCTGGCATGCTGCAGTCCATGGGATCACAGAGTCAGACACGATTGAGCGACTGAACTGAACTGAACTCTGCATATAAATTAAATAAGCAGGGTGACGATATACAGCCTTGGTGTACTCCTTTCCCGGTTTGGAACCAGTCTGTTGTTCCAGGTTCAGTTCTGACTGTTGCTTCTTGACCTACATACAGATTTCTCAGGAGGTAGGTAAGATGGTCTGGTATTTCTTCCCCTAGAGGCCACTATTTCACTTAGGAGGCAAAGCCTTGGCCAGTAATGTCTGCAGATTTCCCACTAGTTTAACGGAAGGAGACCATGTATTATAAATGATTTCACAATGGAAGAAAAAAGTCAGTTTTTTTGAGGGATGCCTGAAGTATCATAATCCCATATTTTTCATATGTTGATACTTTGTAACAATATGCTCAACCATGTTTGCTGCTGCTGCTGCTGCTAAGTCGCTTCAGTCGTGTCTGACTCTATGCGACCCCATAGACGGCAGCCCACCAGGCTCCCCTGTCCCTGGGATTCTCCAGGCAAGAACACTGGGTGGGTTTCCATTGTCTAGGAGCTCCTAAACCTGAGGACTTCAGCTTTTAGAGGTATTTTAAAGTGCTTGCAACCTGAGGCCAAAAAAACTTTGTAAGTATGCAAATATGTAGTTCATTTGGCTATAACTCACTTGAAGAGCAAATCAATGAAGATTTGATTGGTGCTTTCTATGCTTTCATCTTTAGAAATAACTCTTTCGAATCATGGCTTCAAAAGTCTCTGATAAAGTGGGCTGGATGAGCCCATATCACCTAACTATATGTACTTGGGGAGATTGCCTTATTTTGAAACTGGCCCCACGCAGACAATCATCTGAAGATGTGCACAGAACCTAAAAATACAGTCACTAACAGGTCCTCTGGGGATGAAGTGGTTAGATGATAAAAAGGGGATGTGGGATTTTTCATTTTAATTTGTTCTCAGCCTTATGAATTGGTGTTGACAAGAACTGTGATTTTGGAAGACAGAAACTGATGCTAGAAACAGTTGGTTTGCTTGCTTCTTTTCTGCTTCTTGCATTAGTAATAGTCTAGGCAAGATAGTCTAGGCAAGTTCACTAATTCACTAGTGGTTGTGTGTTGGGAGGGAATAGAAGATCTATATGCATATCGTGTGTGTGTGTGTGTGTGTGTGTGTGTGCGCGCACTTGCCCACTTTGCCCCATCAGTGGCAGGTGAGAGCAGGAGAAAGGTCTCAGGTAAGGGAACCTTAGGGCTGGGATTGGCCTGGGAGCAGGGTGAGGGACAGAGCCATGGGAGATTCCAGCCAACGACTAAAGCTGTGGATAGCCTTGCTGCCTCTGAGTAGAGGACTATCCCTGGCGGAGTAAAACTGCCTCATGCAGAATGTCAACTACAAACTGGCACTTGCCATGGGTGCTTGCCATCTACCTCTACAAGGATTAAATCATGTGCTGCTGCAGCTGCTGATTTTCAACACCCCCTGAAAGGAGTTCAGGGTGGAGAGCAGAAATGAGGCACTCTGTGCTCAGGGAAAAACTGGCAGAACAGGTCTTCAAGAGAGTTAAACATTTTTCAGGAGGCAATTTATTAATATGAGCTCAATTCTTGTATCTCCTATCTAGAAAAGTACTAAAATCCTTCATGGTGATGACTGTTCCTTGTGACTAGCAGAAAGCTTCATGAGACTAGCAGAAACCTTCTGGAAAAAAATATGTGCTTGATTGCATGTATTTCCCCTTCACCAAAATCACATATATACTGACCTTCCCCTCCTCTGCCTCTTTGGAGCAGTTTCTCAGAGCTATCTGAGGTGCTGTCTCCCAGGCTGCAGTCCTCATTTTGCCCCAAATAAAACTTAACTTGCAACTCTCACATTGTGCATTTTTACAAGTCAACAGGAGGCTGGAGGTATGGTAATTTGAAAGCCCACCAAGCCTGGAGGGGAATGGAGGAAAGAGGTGTGATTGCAGGAGACACTAATCTGTCAAAGAGGTGACTATGTTGTAGGCTTTGGTTATGGAGAAATTACTGGCAAGGTAATAAAGTTGAAAAGCTATGCCAGTTAGTAAAAGGAGGCTGCCAGGGACAAGCTTTCTGGAGTAGTAATAGTAGTGTAGTAGTAGTAGTAGTAACATGATTTACTAACAGTTGGTAAGCCTTTACTATGTGGGAAGCATTGTATTAAATCATGTTACATCTCACTTGAGCCCAGTAACAATTCTAAAAAGTAGGTGCCGTACAATTTTCATTTTATAGATTGAGAAACTGAGGCTTAGAGAGATTAGGTAACTTCTCTAATAGGTTAATAAATGGTAGAGTGAAAATCTCTCTTGAAGTTTTTAGGACATGGAAGACAAGTTATTCCTTCATTGAAAGAAGAAAGAGTAGGGTTTAAATCACTGGTCTTATTATAAGTTATACCCTATTCTATGTCAGTCAACAGAAGGAGGCAGGATAGCCAGGGGAGCTTGGTGGTGTCAATCGCATGCATTTGGTTCAATCTTAGTTTTGTTTATAATGTTACAACACTAAAGTAATTAAGACAACAAAAATGTTTAATTTACACAGCACTTTATCAACTATAAAGAGTTGGAAGATTCTCACTTGACTCTGAAAATAACTGTGAGGAGTCAACAAGGGAGGTAATACTATGGGTTAGTTTCAAGATAAGACCAATGTGACTCAAGGAAGTGAAGTAATTTGCCCAAGGTCACTATGTGGTAAACTAGCTCTGGCCTCCTGACTGCTGGTACAAGACTCTTTTCACTGTTTCTCTGTATTTTATGTTTTCTGTGTTGTTTGTGCATGCTGACTCACTCAGTCATGTCTGACTCTTTGCAACCCTATGGACTGTAGCCCACCAGGCTCCTCTGTCCATGGGATTTCCCAGGCAAGAATACTGGAACAGATTGCTTTTTCTTCCAGAGGATCTTCCCCACCCAGGGTTCAAACGTCTGTCTCCTGCATTCTTGCATTGTCAGATGGATTCTTTACCACTGAGCCACCTGGGAAGCCCTCTATATTGTTTGATATCATTTTAATTAGTAGTCTGTAGTTTCAAAGTCCAATTGCCCTTATCATCCCTTTTCTGCCATCCAGCAATAGAACTCTCTGCCATCACTGCTGGTAAAGAAGTATGTACATAGTCAAGTGTGCCATTGGCAGGCATCTTCATGGTTAATGAAGGTAGTACCATGCTGGACCCAAAGGGAAACTCTTCTCTGACCTGGATGACTCTTAGTAACAATGATGAAAAATTAACTTGGATGTGAAACTACAGCACAAAAGCATTCTACAAAGATCTTACTAGGATAGACTGAGAACACTGCTATTACTATTCCCCTCCCTTCCTAGGGGCCACTTCCCACAGTCTATTCAGATGCTTTAACCGGAAGACATACTGCTACTCTTTTCATAGTTTTAGACCTCCATTTATTTCTCTGTTGAAAGACTGCATTCTTCTTCACCTTCTCCCTGCAGTCAAACACCTGGTGAAACACCACCACCCTCTCGAGCCAGGCTATGTTTAAGGGATTAAGACTTCTCCACTTCTAAATGGCTACTAACGACAGTAATCAAATTCTAACGCCCACTGACCAGGGCTTAGAGCAAAGCTGACTGAGTGTTACCAGTCAGTTTTTGCACTGTTCAGCTCTTTATAGCTTATCCAGAAGAGGGCACCAGAAAAGTACAATGGCACTGAAGAAGAGGGAAAGAGAGAGGGTAAGAAAGTTAAGCTGGCAGGCCTGGAAAAGGGGAAGAGAGGAGGAATAGAGAAGAAATAAGACTAGGATGAGCATGAAGGGGTGACTGGGGCTAACTGAAAAGACAGAATAGATGACACAAGAGGCTCATTTCCCCACCAGTGATGTATAGGACTCTCGTTGATCCTGGAACCTTCTCTCAACCACTGTTTCATTGGCTCTGAGATTGTGCCCTGATCCATATGTGCAGTTCTCTGTTCTAAGCTTGCTGGGGAGAAGACAGAGCTGACTAAAATGGGAAGAGAAGGATTTATCAATGGAGATCTGGGGGACAGCTAGACCTGAGTCACACAAAAAATAAACAGTAAGCAAAATTGTCCTCTGGCAGGGGGAGGGGACTGTTCTTTAATTGGAAACAGAGCCTAAAAACTGGCATTGTTTAAGAAAGGAAAGAAGCAGAGGAGATGGCAGGGGAGACTCAGTATGAAAAAGACTCACTAATAGCAATATATATACACCAAAATTGACACATGGAGACACAAGGCTAACCCCTTTTGCCCCTTAAGTTTGAAATCCACACCTTTTCTGAAATGTCCACTACGGTTAGGCATCTTGCTAAGTGAGTTATATTCATTAGTAATAATACAAGAAAACTGTGAGGTAAGTATTATTAGCCTCACATTACAGATAAGGCACTGGAACTCAGAATGGTCAGCTGACTTTTCTAGGATCACACACAGTTACAAAGGAAGATGACTATGAACCCAGGTCTGCCTGATTCTAAAGCCTACACACATTTCTACTCATTATACTGTATACCTAGCCTCTCTCTCCTGGAAAGTGAGAGTTGATTTGGGGTGGGGGGGGGTAGGTAGTTTGCAAAACCATGGGATATCTGAAAGATCCAACTTGTGAGTTTTCACAGAAATATTTGTACATGGGTGCAGTACAGGTAGCATATGGTACCAAGAAAAGACAGTGGATTAATGGACTATGAATTCCATACAGTTTGGGCTCCAGCAGTAAACTGCTATGTAAGCAAGTCACGCCACTTTCCCAAGCCCTCAACTTCATGCTAAGAATTGCAGATAAAGATGCTAAAATTTGGCACTTGATTCATCAAGGGAAGACCAACGCATAACAGAACAAAACTACTAAGGTTGCTCAGGTCTATTGTCACAAAGTAACCTCCTACCAAATTAAAGATGGAAGCAAAGGATAGGCCCTGGCCCCAGAAATAGAAATTATTTCAAAACCAAGCAGATCAGCAAGGCAAACCTCAGTATAAAGTTTTATTGGTAATCACAAATATATGTTATAGCTGAGTTATGTCTGACAGGCAAAGTGCCCAGAGTGCTACAATCTACCCATAGTAGGTACTTGATAAATACTTATAAAATGAAATTGAGTAAGGGAAAACACACCTAGAGAGGACAATGAGAGACTGAAAATGAAAAAAAAGGTGTTCTCAAATGTTCAGCCTATCACTTGGCTCCTAAAAGCCAGTTGCTGTTGCAGGAAACACATGATGTCCTTTACATTTCTAACCACAATTGGCAAAAACCAATTTGGTATGGTGTAAAGGACTGTAGATTTTGGAATCAAATAAACCTGGATTTGAAACTAACTCCATCACTTACTATGTGTTTGTTTTTGGGCAAGTAATTTAACTTACAAACCTCAGCATTTTTATCTGCAAAACAACATATGAAGACATTCAACTCTTACAAAGATCAAGGGAATATATGAAAGTGCTTATGGCCAAGTAGAAATTCAATGTATATTTCCTCTTCCCTTCTGTGGATATGGTGGCAATATTTTGACCTCTAAATTGGACCACAAGACTTACCAAGTGTAAGTGTATATATGGTTGCAATGGGGTATTGGTGGATTAATTTGAAATCAGTATTTGCCCCCAAAATTGGGAGCATAATTTACATGCTAATAATCTAAGTCCAGTGGATCTTTTAATCCTTGTGGTTAGTGTGCTTTTGATTTTTGTGGATTTCGTCCATGCAAACACAGACTATTTCCTTCCCATGAGTAACAGAACAGGGATGGCTGAGAAAGGAAACAAAGACTATAAATAGAAAATAAAATTTAAGTCTGGAGATGAATTTGTGCCTGCTGTCCACATAAAGATACCCATAATTCTGGGACTTTTCAACTCCCCTCCCTTAAAAAAAAGAACCTAGAAGATCAGAAGGGCTTCTGATTGTAGGCCTGAATATTTAAGGCAAGTTAAGAGAAATGTTCTGTTCAAGCCTGGAAGAGAAACCAGTGTGAGAACAAGTGCTGATTAGAACAGTTAGGATTAGTAAACTCAAGTGTTTCTATCTTTTTAAACTTAGCACATAGACATTTCAAATCTAATCTTCTGTAATGTTTATGTTAAAACAGTGAGGCAAATTTTGAAGGACAAAAAGGATAACTGAATTGAAAATATCCTCTTCTATTGTATTCCATTAACCACAACTATGGGAAACACAGTTTTCAAAGGCAGCTATAATCTGCCATAACTAAAGTACCTGGTGGCATTTTATTCTACTGATAGTATTCCTATTATTCCAGGCCAATTATCTAGGAGGAAATCATTAGCTTTTAGAAGTCTAACCTTGCAAACTTAAAACTAGTTAAATGAAATAAACAGAAATATCATAAAGCAATTTTGCCACATAACTAAATAAATCAGGGTTTTATCATACCAACTGAAGAGATCTTTTACAATTGACTGAACCCAGAAGTCTGCAACTATCGATATAATAGCTTCTGCATGTATTTATCCTAAAGCAAAAATTCCAACCCCTTTTTATTCTACCTTGCCATTGATGTTCCTTGGGCTTTCAAGGAAATACTAAATGTACAGCTATACAGTGAAAATGGGCAAATGTATCTTTTCATTACATGTGTCCCTTTCAAGACCTTAAGATGGTTGCAGTGGACTTCACAGTCAACAAATCCACCTCCTTGCCCATGACAATGGGAGAAGACTATATACTTAAGTTATCTCATCCAAATGACTGTCCTTATTTTTTTAATCTTTGTTGGTTCTTACTTTTCTTAAAAAAGTCTTTCTCCTTTTACCACTGATGCAAAGAAAGGAGATGCTCATTCTTCTTAGCTCTCAATTCTGCAGGAGCAGTTGAAGATTTGCTCTACTAACTTGAGACCAGTGAAAAACCAACAGCACTTTTCCTGCAGAGAAATGAGTGTAGAGGACATGGAGATTGCCTGCGCCAATGAATTCTCTATGGTTATTACAGAGAAATGAGCTATAAGTGAGGGCAGGAGGAGAAGGGGGTGACAGAGAATTAAACAGTTAGATGGCATCACTGAATCAACAGACATGAGTTTGGGCAAACTCCAGGAGACAGTGAAGGACAGGGAAGCATGGTGTGCTGCAGTCCATGGGGTTGCAAAGAATCAGACATGACTTAGTGACTGAACAACATGTTTGCCTACAATCCCTAGGGTTTTCCTGATGGGCAGAATTTCCACCTTGGCATTCCCAACTGATGAGCTTTTTGATTTTTTCAGGTCTTTCTCACCTGGAAACATGGTGTAAGACTCTTTTCCAGGCTCATGATTCACTGAACTGTTTTTAGCTAGGAGAAGCAACTTATGTAATGAAAAATAACAAAAGAAATGCAAACTGGAAGCCTCATGAGCCTTGAGTAAGTGTGAAAGGAGATAATCTTTCTGACCCCCAAATGTGTAAAGTACATATACATGCCATCTTCTCATTCAAGGACTTAGGGTTGTTTTGGGATGCCCTTTGGTCTGTCTCAGTTTCCTGAGTCTCACATATATATTTCCTCCAACTAGCATGTTCAGAAGTAAGAGGACATGTTCATTGATGGCTTGAAACTAGGGTAGGTATATGGATATTTAGATAACAGAAGGTAGTTCTGGACTGAATGGATAGGTGAATCAAAGAGAGAAATGGTAATTAGAATAAAAGGTGTCAGTGAAGGAATTTTTCAGTGTGTAAAACATTTTATTATATAGAAAAATGTTTCAAGCATATATTTTGCCTTAAGCTTAAAATACTTTGTATACTCTGCCTGATTTATCCTTACAACATCACACAAAGGCAATGTTGTTGTTGTTCAGTCACTCAGTCATGTCTGACTCAGTTGTGTCTGACTCTTTGTGACCCAATGGACTGCAGCACGCCAGGCTTCCCTGTCCTTTACTGTTTCCCTGAGTTTGTTCAAATTCATGTCCACTGAACCAGTGATGCCATCTGACCATCTCATCCTCTGTCACCCTCTTCTCCTTTTGCCTTCAATCTTTCCCAGCATCAGGGTCTTTTCCAGTGAGTCAACTCTTCACATCAGGTGGCCAAAGTATTGGAGCTTCAGTTTCAGCATCAGTCCTTCCAATGAATATTCAGGGTTGATTTCCTTTAGGATTGACTGGTTTGATCTCCTTGCAGTCCAAGGGACTCTTTAACAG
This sequence comes from Odocoileus virginianus, assembly GCF_023699985.2. NCBI lineage: Eukaryota > Metazoa > Chordata > Mammalia > Artiodactyla > Cervidae > Odocoileus > Odocoileus virginianus. Next base: position 1,472,809 of record NW_027224335.1, on the reverse strand, counting down.
TCTTCTCCAACACCACAGTTCGAAAGCATCAATTCTTCGGCACTCAACCTTCTTTATGGTCCAACTCTCATGTCCATACATGACTACTGGAAAAACCATAGCTTGGACTATATGGACCTTTGTTGGCAAAGTGATGTCTCTGCTTTTTAATATGCTATCTAGGTTTGTCATAGCTTTTCTTCCAAGGAGCAAGCGTCTTTTAATTTCATGGCTGCAGTCACTGTCCACAGTGATTTTGGAGCCCAGGAAAATAAAATCTGTCACTGTTTCTACTTTTTCCCCATCTATTTGCCATGAAAGTGATGAGACCAGATGCCATGATTTTAGTTTCGTGAATGAGGAAGTAGGTTATAATCTTTGTAACTCACTGCCTCAATAGGTACACTTAGCGCTTTTCCTTCTCCAAGTTTAAAATGTAGCAAAATGTCATATTTTCTCAGTAGCATCTACTTCTAAGAATGTGAAAGTGTGTTATAGACCATGGTCATTTTGTAGTATCATCACTTATATGCTTTTTCAGAATGCATGTAGACATATATTAGTCTAGGTATAAACCTTTTAGTAAACTGATATAAATAAGTGAAAATGATCTCATTCTCCTGGGCCCAAATGCTTTCAGGAGCTCATTGATACAATTCAACAAAGAATCCTGAGGAAGTTTACTGATAACATTCTTTATTCTCTTTTTAAATTCTGATGCAAACTACAGCCCCCAAAGAGGCTTCCTGAATCAAAATATCTGATTAATTACTTGAAGTTTTATGTCACAAGGCCATTTCTCCATGTTATAAACAACCAGGAGCAACTAAGAGCTATGAAATATGTGAAAAATACATTTTTTCAAGTCCCAAGAAAGTGTTTTTGAGTACTTTTCATGAGTCTAGGATGTAATTTATTGCCATCTATTTTCTGAATGGAATATTGAAGTCGCTCAGGCTTATACAAGCATATTTAAATGAGAGTGTAAAACCTATTTTAAAAGACAAATATAAATGTATTTTAATTAGTTTTACGACAACTGAGGACTGATTATTGCAAAATCCTAAACAAAAGATCCTATTAAATTTGTTAATTACAGTTTAACAGTGGGCTGTAAAACTCTGGGTTTGGCTTTGTTAGGTATCTCCCATTTCCACCCTGGCACCCCTATACCACAGAATTATTTATTTTTACATTAGAAGATATACATTATGCTATATTTTGGCACAAAACTATAAAATTATTTTTAATATACAGGAATTATTTGTAATGCAAAAAAATTGTGCTTATATATTAAGCAAAATATGCAGCATCCAAAAAATATTATTTTTGTTCTTTTAAACATAAAACATTGAAATAATTACAGATTCACAGAAAGGTGCAAAGAAATGTTCTGTGCACACTTCACCCATCCTCCCTCCATGTTAACATCTTGTATAACTATAGTACAATATCAAAATCAAGAGACTGACATTTGTATAGTCCATAGAGCTTATCTAGATTTCACCAGTTATACATGTACCCATTTTATATGTGAGTTGTGTGGGTATGTATGTGTACCTCTATGCAATTTTATCACATTTGTAGCTTTGACTAAACATCATACTAATTAAGATACTGAACTGTACCATCACCACTAGTGTGGTACCATCACCACTCCCTCACACTACTCCTTTATAACCACACATTTTTCCTCTGGCTCCGCCTCTTACTCTTCACCCATAGCATCCACAAATCTGTTCTCCATCTCTATCATTTGTTATTTCACAATTGTTACATAAATGGAATCATTCAGTGCATATTCTTTTAAGATTGACTTTTTACACATAGGATAGTTTCCTTGAGGTTCATCAAAGTTGTATTGTTCAGTAGTATTCAATGGTATGCATGTACCACAATTTGTTTAGCCATTCAATTTAATGAAAGACATCTGGGTACTTTCCAGTATTTGTCTATTATGAATAAAGCTGCTGTGAACATACGTGTACACATTTCTGGGTGAAAATAAGTTTTTATTTCTCTGGAATATATGACCAAGTATGCAATTGCTGGGCCATATGGTAAATCTACTTTTGGTTTGAAAAGAAACTGCCAAACTATAATTCACAGTGCCTCTACCACTTTACATTCCCACCAGCAAGTTATGAATGATCTAGTTTCTCTATATCCTCTCTAGCATTTGGTCATGTCACTACTATTTTACTTTATAGGTATGTAGTAACATATTATTGTGGTTCTCATTGCATCTCCCTAATGGTTAATGATATTGAACATCTTTTCATATACTTATTTACCACCTGTATATTCTCTTGGATGAAATGTTTGTATATGTCTTTTGCCCATTTTCTAATTGGATTTTTTTGTTTTAAAATGTTGAGTTTTTAGAGTTCTTTATACATTCCAATAATAAGTCCTTTGAAATATATATATATATTATTTGAAAATATTTCTCCCAGTCTGTAATTTGCCTTTTTATCCTCTTAACAAGATCTTTCACAGAACAAAAACTTTACATTTTGATGAGGCCGAGTTTATTACCTTTTATTTTTATGGATCATGCTTTCGGTATCATATTGTTAAATGCCTATTTTATAACACCTTTGGAGAAACATTCACCATGACTTCCTGCTGTCTTTCTTGCCTTGGAAGGCTTTTCCGTGTGTGTGTGTGTGTACACCGGTCTGTCTAGAAGAATTTGAGCTTATTGCTTTTGTATAATTACTAATGTATTTGTACTACTATGTGGCTCCTGGAACTGAGTATAATACTATAAAATACACCTAGTGAATTTTGAGAGTTTATTTACCATGCCTGATATGAGCAGGGTAGAAATAGCTCAAAAATTACAATTTTTCTTTGAATTTTGCTGTCCTCCATTTAGAAAAGATACAGAAGCATGACTAATATATACAATGTCATAGAAATCTGTGAAATTTCTACCTTAAAATTATGTGACCAGACATAAAATGCTTGACACATCTACTTTTAGTAAGTTGCCAACATGAATCAAAATTGAATAAAATGGGACTCAGAGCAGGACAGTGGTTTTGGGTATTCCATATGAGGACAGTCAGATTCCATGACTTTATATCGCCAAGCACTGACTAGTTGTCATTATCAGCCTTTGAAACTCAATTTGGTATAACGTAGGGCTAGATCTCTGATATATTGGCTTAGTTTTTACCACTATTTGACAAATTCCAGTTATTTTCCCCTTTGAAATTGGGGCAAACAGAGAGTCCAAGTGACTTACTTGGATTCCTAGTGGGAAATCCTTTCACAGTCAAGAATGAAGGGCAGTAACCCGACTTTTCTGGATTCTTTTTGGAAATCCTTCAGGATATAATTGCTGCTTTCTTCCAAAGGAGCGACTTTAAAGGTGGTCTAAAAATAACTTAAGTACTGAATAAACCATCTCTACTTCAGTCCATTCCCAGATAAACATGGCGGGAAGTTTCTTTGGAACCATTAAGCAAAAACATCATCAAAGATGCTTTGACCCTTGGTTAAATGCAAAATAAATAGATCTCTAGTCACCTGGACAACTCAAATGCAAGAGCTATTTGTGCGGTACTTCCAAACTTTGAAAGAGAAATTAGGCATCTGGCAGGAACTATGTCCTTTTTAGCTGTTATTCTTTTTAAGCTTTTACCAAACCTCCTTTCTCTCCTCCTCTTTTTCTATCCCATGCCCAGTACCTCCATTTTGTAGCCTCTAGTCCCAATATCTTTTCCAGGCCACAAACGGCTGGTCTGATATTGGGATATTTAATCTTCTGGGAACTTCTCAAAGAATTCTGGTTTGAATTGGTCCTTTTTGTAACCAGCCTGGTTTGCTTAGGGACATCTGGAGGTGGGAATTTTTTTCTAAACAAATTGCTCTGTTAATTCTTCTGAGAATGCCCCTCCTAGGACTTGACTTAAAAATACAATGCTAGACTCCTACACAAAACACTAACCCACACTGGTAGGAACAGAAGCACACATACATCACCAGGGGCAAATCCATATGAAAGTGCATAAGTATACAACAAGCAATAAATGGACTCAATAATGCATAGAAGGGGTGCAGTAGGGGGTGGCGAACTTCAAAATAGATTCTCCTGTACTTCTTAGGGTCTGTAAAGTCTTCATAGCTATCAGGGCCTCATACTGAGCACTGGATAACCATGTTCCCTTAAAAGTGGTGACTCAGAAGATCAGGCACCTACTATGAGTCACTGTGGAAGGTGCCTCAACAGTAAACCACACTGCAATCCACAAAAGCTAAGGGCTCCATCTTGCCCCCTGACATGCAATTCTTCCTGCAGGATTCACTACAAATAGTGGCCTTCACTGCCCTAGAGGGACTGCAGGGACCTGTGATGTTGGGAGGGGTGGGGAGTTGCCTCTGTATCCACCCTGACAAAATAATTGCCAGGATATCAGAATGAACTGAGTGGTATCTTTACCTATAATGATTCTTTGGACTGTTTTCCTACAGCAAGGGCAGGGTAAAGCAGAGGTCATTATCATCAGCCCATACCATCAGTAGCCTGCCCACGCTAGTTTTGTTTCTCACAAAGAATATCAATTTCTTTCTTTGTTGAGGTCACCACTACACTACCCCTGTGAGGCAGGAAGTCCAAGCTCTGGACTGTAACATGCTAAACTACTGCTGACACCAAAAACCCAGGAACCGTGTGCTCCTTAGGATGGCAGCCCAGGGAGAGGTCAGAGGGAGAAATAACAGCATCCAAGCTATTACCCACTTGGAGCCTCCCCTCCTGCCTCACTCCTCCCACATTCCTCCTCCTTAAGCAGAAGCTGGGAAAGACCTACCTGAAGGTGATGACATACCCAATTGCCCCACCAACAGCTATTCCACAAAGGAAATGTCTGATGTGGTGAAAGCCTTGACAGCTAAGACAAAGCTAAGACATGTAACAGCTAAGACCAAGTTCATCACTGATAGGACTAAAAGACACTGAGGAAAGAGAAGGCCAACTGCTACTTTGTTTGCTTTCCCCTCCTCTATCCCAGAGTTAGAAGGAAGCCATATGCCAGAGGACAGATATCCTACACAGCCTCTGAGCAAAGAAGGCAATGCATCATGCATATACCCTAGTTTTCAGGCTCCCTAGAGAGAAAGAACAATAATAAAGCCCTCTGACCATAAGAAGTGAACTGGCTCACAACTATTCCAGTGCTATCATCTATGCTATTGGTATGATGCCCACTCTTGCTCAGACACACATAGAGTATAGAGTGATTCAACAGCTCCCACAGTGAGTTAAGTCCAAGAGCACGTCTTGCTATGTTTCAATGTGTCTTGGAAGCTTCTCTTCATCCTCTAGGCTTCTGATTACCTCACTTCATCACATACTGGTTGTTGAATTTCAAGCTTCCATTGATAATCCAAAGAGTGCCAACTCAGAGGAACTGAGGGGTGATGGGAACTCAGATGTTGCTGCCTTGACTTTTGATACTGCCCTCCTTGTTCCATTGGTGAGATTTAAGGGGTAGCTTTCCATTGAGTGCCATCCGTGGACAGAACTTGATGCTCTTGCAGGATGACACATAAACTGGATTTGTTCATGCTTCCCAGAAGTGCAGTGCTGTATATGTACTGTCATTTATAATACTTTGCCTGTCTCCTGAGGTGTGTGCTTAGCAAATGCAACCATTTAACCATAGCAGTATCTAAATGACTATCCTTGGAATTTAAGTGTTATTTTTAAACTACCAAGTCCAAGAATTTCTCAGAAGAGAAGAGATGTGCTCTGCTACGAGCCTCCTTCATAAAATCTCAAGGCTACTTGGCACCATGGATTAAATACCTAAATCTGTCTTTATTTCACCTAGAGATGGAGAGTTGGTTATACATAATATGATCCACTATGAGGAGTCTTAGGATCTTGGAGACCTTGTCAAAAAGCCAAACTTGATGTCAGAGTTCAGGTCTCTTAATAGCAAACATTGTTGTATTATCAGTGCATAAACATCCTTGTTCCCTACACTTCTTAGATATAAATCCATGTGTCAGAGAGTGAGCCTGCCATTACTGCTATGCTACAACCTCAAATTACAAAGCAATACTAAGAAAATATCATATCTGCTTGAAAAATCTCTCTTGGAGAGTCTCCAAGTGAAAAAAAAAAGTATCTTTCAGGACTTAGGTTCCTATGGCAACTTCTTCAAATATTAGAATAAACTTAACACTAGACTTTGTAAATTCTCATTTCGCTTGATCATGGAAGTTCATTATCATGAACTTGATGTTCAAAGAAAGATCACTCAAGTGTTACTAACATTCTTGCTGGAGGCCAGCCCAAATTAAATTGGTACCAATTCTATGTACCCTGGAGATTATGATTATCTATCTATCTATCTATCTATCTATCTATCTATATCTACATGTATTAGTTTCTCAGTTATATTCAACTCTTTGAGATCCCATGAAATCTTTTTCCTCCCATGGGGAAAGAGAAGGCCAAAACTGCTACTTTGCCTCCCCCCCACCCTTTACCCCAGAGTTAGAAGGAAGCCATATGCCAGAGGACAGATATCCTCTGTAGCCTGCCAGGCTCCTCTGTCCATGAAATTCTTCAGGCAAGAATACTGGAGTGGGTTGCCATTTCCTTCTCCAGGGGGTCTTCCTGACCAGGGATTGAACCTGGGTCTCCCACACTGCAGGCAGATTCTTTACTATCTGAGCCACCAGGGAAGCCTTATCTATAACTATCTATCCTATCTGTCTTCTCTATCACCTATCATCTATCTATGCATTTATTATCTATGTATCTATCATCTCTATATATGTATCTATGCATCTATCATCTATGTATCTGTCTGTATCTATTAATCTATCATCTATCTATCAACCATCTATCATCTCTCTCTATGCTGTGCTGTGCTTAGTCGCTCAGTCATGTCCGACTCTTTGTGACTCCATGGACTATAGCCTGCCAGGCTCCTCTGTCCATGGGAATTCTCCAGGCAAGAATACTGGAGTGGGTTGCCATGCCCTCCTCCAGGGGATCTTCCCAACCCAGGGATCGAACCCAGGTCTCCTGCATTGCAGGCAGATTCTTTACCATCTGAGCCACCAGGGAAGCCCTCTCTCTATCTATCCTATCTATCTATCTATCTATCTATCTATCTATCTATCTATCTTCTATCTATATCTATCATATCTATCTATCTATCATCTGTCTTTCTTTGCAGGTCTACACAGATAGGTGTTGCAGATTTTTTTCCCCTGCAGTTCGCCGGCAGTGGTGGGGGGTGGGGCGGGGGGCTGGGGGGTCCTTTCTCCTCTCTCACTCACACATAAGATTGTTTTCAAATAAAATTGCTGCTTTTCTGGGGAAAAAAAATCCTGAGAGATATAAGTAGCTCAAATGTCAGGCAGAGTTGAAATAATTAACTAGAAATTTAGAATTCTATAATTAATTAATACAAATGAAATATCTGCTCTTAGCAATAAATTATGGAAAGAGGAGAGAATTTATTATGAAAGAAGTCAGAGATGCAATTACTAAGTGCTCATAAATACTTGTTGGATTGAATTGCAAGTCTCTCTCTTGACATGCCCTTTTTAATTTAACTAGAAGAAAGCAGCAGTAAATAAACGGGGGGGTATCTATGACTCTGATGTTAAGATGAATTGTTAAAAAGCAACGATAGGGGGACTTCCCTGTCAGTCCAGTGGTTAGGGATCTGCCTTCCACTGCCGGGGTCGATCCCTGGTCAGGGAACTAAGATACCACATGCCACAGAGCAACCAAGCTGGTGTGCTGCAATTACCGAGCCTGCATGCCAGAACTAAGACCTGACACAACCAAAAATAAAATAAATTTTAAAAACTTAAAAAAAAGCAATGATAGGGATTTTCCTGTGGTCCAGTGGTTGAGACTTTGCCTTCCAATGCAGGGGGTGCAAGTTTGATTCCTGGTTGGGGAGCTAAGGGACTTCTATGTATTAATTTTATACCAGGTGACATTACTAAATTCACTGTTTAGCTCTAGTAATTTCTCTGGTGGTGTTTTTAGGGTTTTCTATATATAGTGTCATGTCATCTTCAAACACAGTTTTATTTCTTCTTTTCCAATTTGGATTCCTTTTTTTTTCTTTTTCTTTTCTGATTGCCATGTCTAGGACTTCCAAAACTATGTTGAATAATAGTGGTGAGAGTGGGCACCCTTGTCTTGTTCCAGAGGAAATGCTTTCAGTTTTTCATCATTGAGAATAATGTTTGCTGTGGGTTTGTCATATATGGCCTTTATTATGTTGAGGTAGGTTCCTTCTAGGGGCTTCCCCGGTGGCTCAGCGGTAAAGAATCCACCTGCAATGCAGGAGCTGCAGGAGACGTGAGTTTGATCCCTGGGTTGGGAAGATCTCCTGAAGTAGGGTATAGCAACCCACTTCAGTATTCTTGCCTGGAGAATCCCATGGACATAGGAGCCTGGTAGGCTATAGTCCATAGGGCTGCAAAGAGTTGGACACGACTGAAGCAACTTACTAGCACCCACACATGCAGGTTCCTTCTATGCCGATTTTCTGGAGAGATTTCTTCTTTTTTTTTTTTTTATCATAAATGGGTGTTGAATTTTGTCAAAAGCTTTTTCTGCATCTATTGAGATGATCATATGGTTTTTATCTTTAAATTTGTTAATATGGTGCATTACACTGATTGATTTTCATGTACTGAAGAATCCTTACATCCCTAGGATGAATGCTACTTGATCATGATGTATGATCCTTTCAATGTGTTGTTGGATTCTGTTTGCTAGAATTTTGTTGAGAACTTTTGTTCACCAGTGATATTGGCTTGTAATTTTCTTTTTTGTGTGATATCTTTGTCTGGTTTGGTATCAGGGTGATGGTGGCCTCATAGAATGAGTTTGGGAATTTTCCTCCCTCTGCAATTTTTGAGAAGAGTTTGAGCAGGATAGGTGTTGGTAGCTACCAATTTTACAAGAATTAACTAGGTACCAAGCACTGAAGTAAACACTTGCTATGTTATCCTTACAGCAACCACACAAAGTGGGAATTATTAATCTCATATGATAAATGAGGAAAATGAGTCTCAGAGAGGTGAGTGAGGTTCTTTGCCCAAGGTCACAGAACTAGGAAGTGACAGAGATAGATTTCAACCCAAATGTGTCCTACTCTAGGGCCCATTAGGTTTACACTTCATCTCCCATGGTTAGGCTCATGTATTGCTTCTGCAGGTAGAAGCAGATCTTAATAGCTCCATTTTATAGATGGAGACATTAAGGCATAGGACAGAGAAGTATTATTCCGAAGAGTTTAAAACATTTTCCCTTCCACACAATCTAGCCTTCAAAGGGGAGAAATGAAATAGAGAATTAGCCTTCTTCACTAGGCTTCTACCTTAGAAAAATCTCTACAAGGGGAAATTAGTTGTAATGACATATGACCTCGCAGGAGGTGGCATGTAGGATGAACCAACTTGCTGTGGCAACACCACATTGTGGCAGAGATGAAAGGGGAACACAGATCTAAGCTGTACCTATTAAAAAACAGTAGTAGGCAGGCAGAAATCCGTGCTTTAACCCTGTCTCCATACACTTGCTTTTAATGAACTAATTCCACCATGTATTGATGCCACAGTCATTTTGAAGCTGTACAAAGTGCTTTACAGGATTTGCAAGGCTTTAAAATACCTTTGAGCTTAGAAGTTTAAAGTGTTTCCCAGATATTATATGATGGGAATTATGCTTACTTACCAATGGATAAATAAGAAGTGAGAGGTTAAAGGATTTACCTCAAATCACAAAGGCAAGAATATAATCAGCCTCTTAAATCTAAATTCTGGGCCCAAACCTCTAGATGGGTGTGCTTCAATCTCTTACAAACTGTAGAACCTTTTGAGAATTCTGATATTGGGAAGTACCAAACTATTTACACAGTGAATCATCATTATAAGCACCCAAAAGAATTTTTTCAGAAAACAACCATTACAATCAACTTAAAGCTGTGTCTCATTTTAAGCTTCTGGATTTGTTAGCTTTAAGGAAGGTAATTAGTCCTAAGATAAAGGCAGATGGCCCCCGTTATTCTACTTTGTTTAGAGGATCCTAGATCATTTCTGGGCTCAAGAGGGCTGCTTTGAAAACCTTGAACTAACTAGCCTGACATGGATTAGGGACTGGATTTGGCATCAGGAGCCTTGGGCTTGAATCTTGACTCTGATTTCCTTTAGCCTCACTTTTCTCATCTGTACAATGGGGATAGAACCAGTATCACATACAGAGTTGGGGTGAGAGTTCAAGGATATAGAACATGGGAAATGTGAAAGCATTTTAGGAGGCTGTAGAGTAGGATACAAATATCAAGTAGTAGTCTAGTAGTCTAGCCATAACATTTTATGGCTATAACATACCTGATTGAGAAGTATCTCTGAAGGCTCAGTTTGAAATGTACTAAGAAATGAATTAGGAATACTGTTCCTTACATGAATGACAAAGCATTCCAAAGGCATGCCAAAAAAGCATATACAGGTAGCAAAATTGAGACATGTCCTCAAATACCAAAGATTGAATATGGATGCTGCTTAGTGTCAAAACGGCCCTGTGTAAGACGCGCAGGAGGGGGAATCAGTTCCCTTCTCAGATCCGGGCACTTCTGACTATCAGTCAGGACCTTATGTCAGAGAAGATGGTGCATAGAAGTGGGAAGGCCAGGAATGAAACTAAAGCATCCCAGACCCTTGGAAAGAATCCAGAGTTTGAGCAAACTGTGAGCTGCAAAGCAGAAAAAAAAATTAGAAATGACTAATGTCCCTCCTCTTTACCTGTTCGCCCCCACTTGCTTGCCCTGTTTTCACCCTCTCCTAGCTCTTTATATCTGTTTGCACCCCACATCCTCTGGTCTCCAAAAAATACCCAGTATTTTCTCACCTTGGTTCCTTTGCTCACACTATTTTGTTTGCCTAGAATTCCCTTCTTAGCACTCTTCCCTGCATCTCTTCTCAAATAAGAAAAATTCTGGAATGTCCTTTTACTCATTTCCAAACCCAAGTCTACACCATCCTGCTAGGCTGTAATCAGTTCTTATCTCCTTTGAACTCAGAGTTTCTCTCATGACTATTGTCATTTTCTACTTGGAGCTGGTAGTTATTTTATATTCAGTCTTATTTTTCTTACTTGGCTATAATTTTCTTCAGGGAACTTATAGTTATTGGCATGGTGCCTGACACAGAATAGATGTTCAAGAAGTTATTTTAGATGAATGAACAAATGATCATCATTGTTTTCAATAAGCAGGCCACCATCATCTCTCACCTGGATATTTGCAACAGCCTAAGTAATCTCCCTGCTACTTAACTTATCCCACTCTAGTCTATCCTTTTCATTATCACAATATATATCTCATAAAATTACCTATATTATGCTACTTTCTTATACTCAAGAACCTTAAATAATGTCCTGCTATACAGAATAATGTGCAAATTCTCCTGACTTTCTCTCAAAACTCTTTAATATCAGTTGAATAGAGTCCTTGCTGTTTCCGAGTCTTTGTATATGTTGCTTCAAGCTCTAAGTTACATTGAGATTACCTCTATCAGGAAGTCTTTCCTCACTTCTCCATCCCTAATTGTCCCTCTTTTAGAATTCTGTAACATTACTCTCTGACCTACACATGTTGTAACATAATCATATATTTTCTTATATTATTATGTACCTGTCTCTGGTGTACATGTTTTGTTTTCTAAGTGAGACTGCAGACTTCACAGCTTCCCTTGCTCTTTCCACATCAACCAGCATAGCAAAGGTCTGGGGACCTACCAGGTCTTAAGTTCTTATTTTCAAACATTTGTCAATTTATTCCCTGATTATTCCATTTGGCTTTTCCTTTGTTTCCTTTCACTGTCTGCCACTATTTTGAGGGGCTTATTATTCAGTTCATACCTAAAAGACAAAATTTACCTGGTAAGAATAGTTTTTCTTAAGACAGCCCCCACCTACCTTCAATATTTTCAGAGCAAATCTTACAATACCTTAAGTATATCTCAGCCTGCTGTCTTTGGAGATCTCTTAATATCACAAGATATCAAATTTACAAGAAATAGCATATGACTATTATTTCTTACAAATTCAACAGTTATTAAGTGCCTACTATATGTGAAGAGCTTTAAAATAGAATCTTTATGATATAGAGAACAATATATTCTTCTTTAACACAAGAGAAATATTCTCATGGTCTTCCTATCAATAACTAGATAACTGTTAACTTTACTTACTGGTTTCCCAAAACACAGTATATTCTTAGACTCACAGATAAAGACTTGAGTAATAAGAGAAAAGCTACTTGCATTCTATCCAAGGACAACACATGAACAATATCCCCAGTCAGAGAATTTTTCTCAACAAAGAGGAAACAGCCAAAGGAGAAGATAGAAAAGTTGTTGAAAAAAATTACTCAGGATCAACACTTCCAAAGAAAATGTTTCTGTAAAAAATTACAAAATCTCTTCTTTCTCCCTTCTTGCTCAATATTTCAAATTTGAAATCAATATCATTTTCTCTGCCTATGTCTCCAAACATTTTTTTCCATGTTCATCTCTCTTCCATTATCTGATTCTACTGATTTTGTTCATTATTTTCAATTAGTGTGTATGTGTGTGGTGGGTGGGGGGAGAAACAAACTTTTCCCACCCTAACTACATTTCATGGCAAACATACATACTTTGATCATTTAACCCTTAAGTTCTCACCCTTTTCCAGAGAAGGCAATGGCACCCCACTCCAGTACTCTTGCCTGGAAAATCCCATGGACAGAGGAGCCTGGTAGGCTGCAGTCCATGGGGTCGCTAAGAGTCGGACACAACTGAGCAACTTCACTTTCACTTTTCACTTTCATGCATTGGAGAAGGAAATGGCAACCCACTCCAGTGTTCTTGCCTGGAGAATCCCAGGGACGGCGGAGCCTGGTGGGCTGCTGTCTATGGGGTCGCACAGAGTCAGACACGACTGAAGCGATTTAGCAGCAGCAGCAGTCTCACCCTTTTCTAATCACTCTCCTGAGCTTAGGTGTCACCAACACCTGAAACTCAAAATTTCCACAACTATACTTATAATCTTCCTCTGGATTCTACCTAAGCCTGTTCTTGCTCCTGTTTTCTTTATCATTTTAACAACTTCGGGCTAGAAAGTTGAGAGTCACCTTCCATTCTCCTCTTTCCCCACCATCCACACCAAATGAGTTACAAACCAAATCCTGACAGTAACTCTTCTATCCACTTTTTCTCATACTCATTGCTTTAGGTCCTCAGTATCTCTTGGCTAGATTAATGTCCCTTTCTCTAGCATCTTCCTGGCTAACCCATCCTATATATTGACAGTTTTCTTAAATCTAAAGCTAGTCATGTTACTCTCAGTCAGAAACATTCCATAATTCTCTACTGCTTATGAAATAGAACACACGATTCCTTCATCTGACATTCAAGGCCCTCTGCAACTTAGCTTCCAACTAACTTTTCTAACCTTTCTTCCTGATGCACTAAATGTTCCAAACATATCCAGTCTTTGTGGGATTCTCAGAGTAACTCTTTCTACTTCTTCCATGTCTATACTCAAGATATTCCCTCTGCCTCCCATCTCTTTCCTATGCTTGCCTATCCTCCTCAATCTTCAGACACAGTTCAGATCTCACTTCCATCAAATAACCTTCCAAGACTGAGTGACTTCCTATATATACTTAGCACACTTCTTTGTCACTAGTATACCCTAGAGATGTTTGTTGAATTGAAATCACATAACAGCGTGTAAACTTTAGGGAAATCATTGCCTAAAGAAGACAGGGAATGAAACAGGCTGAGAAAAAAGGTTAAATAGGAGAGCTGGGCAAGAACTTGATGCCAGAGCCTCCTCCTTTATATTCTTCAATGTGCAGCTAAATCTCTATTTATCTCTATGTGCATGTGTGTGTGTTGTGCATGCATGCATGTGTGCACACACCTACCTACCAGGTTGTTCATCTATTGAAGAACATATACTTGGGTATGTTCGTGGGAGTGAATCTACCAGCGTGTATCCATGGATGTATACCTTCCCACGACTGTGCCCCTATAAACTCCTGGTTCAAATCCTTGTCACAGTTTTCTGTTTTAAAATGATGCGCACATCTAGCAGAGTGGCACAGTGGATGTGTGCTGAGTCCATAAAATGATGCTCAGGTTAAATGTGATATGAAGTAAAATAGGGACTTCTAAAATCAGTTCTGAGCATATAAACCATATAGTTTACAGGCTTCTGGGGGTTGCTAAGGGAGCTGCTGTATTTCAATGTGAGGAATTAATATCAGGATTAGCCCATAAGACACAATAGGAAAATGTACCATTGCTAAAGATATTTTAGTTTCTCTTGTCAGAAAATTGTCACAAAGCAGTTGACCCTTGAGCAAAATGGATTTGACTGTTTAAGTCCACTTACAGGTAGAATTTTTTCGATAGTAAATACTATAATACTACATGATTTGTGGTAGGTTAAATCTGCAGATGTAGAATCTTGGATATGGAGGAAGTGCATATAAGGAGGAAGTCCAAATACAGAGGGCCAACTACAAATTATACACAGATTTTTGACTGAGTGGAAAGTTGTCGCTCCTAACCCCAGAGTTGTTCAGGGGGGGAGTCAGTTGATTTTGTTAGTGTGAGGCACTTGACTGCCATCTGCAGGAAAACTGTTAGAATAAATATCTGTATCTATCTTTATGAAGTCTACTTTGCGAAAGGTGTCCCTTTAGGCATGGCAGCCTCACATAGTGTACAACCTGCACAACTTTATGTGGTGATCCTGCATAGTAGCTAGTCTAGAAATGGTAGAAGTTTTCCACCTTGTTTAATGGATAAGCTCCTTCTGATTGGAAACAAGATGGCCATTGGAGTTCCCTGCTAAGCAGAGACTCCATGTTCACTTTTTTGATCAGGGCATTTTCAAGCTCAGGGTGCTGATCTGATCAGAGGCATTGGTAAAATAAATTAAGGCTTTTCCTGTAACTAGTAGAAAGCTATTTTGGATGAAACTTGAACTGCTAAGGGGACATCAAAGCTTAATTTTTGCTTCTTATTCCTCACAAGAAAGGGAGAACCTCAGAATAGTCATATTGACATTTACCTTCAAATTCAGGTGCCAGATACAGGAGAAATTTGACACCAAGACAATGAGTCAGGAGCTTTTCAATTGTGGTGAAAAGAATACCATAAATAAATTAAATTCTGATTAACAGTTAAGATTAGTGAAAATCGTGCCAAGTAGTTAAACACAAAACCTTGCTCTCTATATACTATAATATTCTTTAGTGTTGCTATACTTGTGTTTTAATAAATTTGCATTTTTTAAAACAACCTGACTAGATAACTCATCATTCTCATTTTTATCAGGATTACACATATAACTCAAGACTAGTGATTCAAGTTCACATGATCAATACATGACTGCTAATAATATATAGGGTCCTTCTGGGTGAGTTAGAAAAAACTACAGCCTTCTGGAAGGATAGGAGGCAGTCCTGCCTCCCATCACCTATTGGTAATGTACCTGCATCATTAAGTCCAGTTTTTGAGGGGTGAGTATATTAAAACTTACCTGCATACCTAAAGAAAGAAAGTGATGATGGCAAATATCATGGCACATATGCAAATGATATAAAATAAGCCAGCATTCGCAAATTTTTATTTTTGAAATATGTATTTTAAATCTAATTTTTCACTCAGTCTTTATATTTTCATAAAGTAGTTCAGTCACCATGTATGGAGTGGCATGCGGTATGTTAGGCCCTAAGAGCCTTATCTTTATAGCCTTAATGGGACACAAGCTGATCATCTCAGTTCATGAGAAGCAAATGAGAAGCAGAAGTTTGTACAGGGTGGTGGTAGAGGGGTCCAGAAGAAGGGCACCCAACCCAGATGGGATACCAGTAAAGACTTGCTAGAGAAGACTGCTGAACTGAACTGAGTCAGCCACACATTACTGGCTTCATTTAAGGTCATAAAAGCTAAGCCATAGAAAGATTAAGCAGTTTACTCCTTATTAAACAGCTATATAAAGAGGGTTCGGGACTAGAACCAATGTGAAGTATTTCCTAAACCAAGAAAGAGTCAAAACTATTGAATGTCTGGTTACAAGGTATCATTTTGATTTATTTCAGAAATAAATTTTATTTGAGAAAGTTCCATACTTATATGCCTCTTAGTCACATACATACATTAGAATATTAGAAAAATTCAGGCACACCGAAATAATCCAAACCTGTAGCCTCCTAGGATAGCTAATTAACACCTATGCCACAGTCCTGGCAGTCTCTAGTTCTTAATTTTGTGGTCGCTACAGCTTGCAATGCAGGAGACCTGGGTTCGATCCCTGGGTCGGGAAGATCCTCTGGAGAAGGGAATGGCAATCCACTCCAGTGTTCTTGCCCAGAGAATCCCATGGACAGAGGAGCCTGGTGGGCTACAGTCTGTGGGTTGCAAAGAGTCAGACACAACTGAGCGACTAACACACACACACACACACACACACAGTGTTTAATTTTGTAGGATACTTTATATTCTTTTTGGATGCAGGCAGAGTGTGAATTCTAAATAAATAATAACAATAGATTACATTTATGTAGAACTGGCTCTTTTATGTGCTGCATGTGCACATTAAAAAAATTTTATTGGAGGATAATTGCTTTACAATATTGTGTTGGGTTTCTGCCATACATCAACATGAATCAGTCATAGGTATACATATGTCCCCTTCCTCTTGAACCTCCCTCCCACCTCCCACTCCATCCCACCCCTCTAGGTTGTCACAGAGCACTGGGTTGGGCTCCCTGTGTTAGCAAATTCCCACTGGCTATCATTACTCAGCTATAAAAAAAGAATGCATCTGAGTCACTCCTAATGAGGTGATGAACCTATTGTATAGAGTAAAGTAAGAGTAGAGCAACCTATTGTATAGAGTCTATTGTATAAAGAAAGAAAAAGAAATATTATATATTAACACATGTGCATGGAATCTAGAAAGATGGTACTGATGAACCTATTTGCAGGGCAGCAGTGGAGACACAGACATAGAGAACAGACTTGTGGACACAGTGTGGGAAGGAGAGGGTGGGATGAATTGAGAGAGTAGCATGGAAACATATACATTACCTCAAATGCACATATTATAGTACCCTGGGGCCCCTTACAAAATCAATGTGTATGATACATTTATACCCATTTTATAGGTCTTGGAACAATTTTACTGTTTTAAATTATTACAGAAGCTTACAGTGATATATTAGCTTTTATTATCTACTTTTAGTTCTATCTACAATTTACGTGTGGTGTCCTTAGTCAGGAACACAATCCCCAATAACAAAAATGCTTCTACAAGCAAAGACAGTGTACATTATAACAACCTACTTTATAAGACAGCTGTAATACATTCCTGGGGTGGTGGGGAGGGTGGAACTCTCCAGAATGACCATGTTTCCAGGACAATATTATCTAGTTTCTGGAATATTAGGTCAAATTTTAAACTCTGACTTTCTTCTTTTTATTATACAGCATGTTCCTACATCACCAGCACCCTTGCTAAGAAGCAAGTATTAAACAGGGAGTACAAACTGAAAGATAAAGACCAATACAGTATACTAACACATATATATGGAATTTTAAAAGATGGTAACGATAACCCTATATGCAAAACAGAAAAAGAGACACAGATGTACAGAACAGACTTTGGGACTCTGTGGGAGAAGGCGAGGGTGGGATGTTCTGAGAGAACAGCATTGAAACAAGTATACTATCAAGGGTGAAACAGATCACCAGCCCAGATTGGATGCAGGAGACAAGTGCTCAGGGCTGGTGCACTGGGAAGATCCTATTAGCTTAAAATAAAGAATTGGGAAGGTAGGTCAGTTACAAATCCAAATTAGCATAGATAAGGACTAATGAAATACTTCTTGCATTTGTGTTAAATATTAGGCTTTCATTTGACTTCATTGAGAAAAACATTAAAAGATTCTACTGCTAGAAAGGTTGTTTAAACACTCCAAAGGCCCCTTTCACGATAGTCTATGGGTCTACAATACTGAAGATAAAAGGTTTCACTGGATTCCCATCATGGTTTCTTATTTTCTCTGTAGAAAATCCCATGGTATGAAATAGGAAAAATATTGAAGAGAAAGCACATCACACTCTTACAAAAGTGGAATGTGGTCAAAGAAGGCCCAAAACAATAGAAAAGGGACAGTAGATAATGTAATTATTTTCTTCCATTTTTAGTTTTAGTAGTTTTATTTGAAATTTGGTATACAAGGAAATTAAAAGTTAATGTTTAATTACATGCCTTACCAGCCAACCCTCTGCTTCAGTCATTATTTTACTAATCAACAGCCCTCCAATGGTTGTACCTCATCAGTTGAATGATACACACAATTGTATAAGTTGCCTTCAAAGTTTCAGTAGGACTTTCCGCAATCCATTTTATTTTCCACAACATTTCAATCTGTAGTCTACAATTTTATCAAAGTGGCCTTTACTTCTAAATCCATATACCTCACTCTCCTTTCTGTAGGCCCTGGCCTCACTTGCCCAATTCAAGCATAATTCTTCTTCAAGCATACTATAATTCTTCAAGCATACCACATTTCTACCTGATATTTTCCACTATCTCTGCTTAATTTAATTCCACTTTTCTCTAGGTTTGAGGAAGATAAGATTTAATTCCACTTTCCTCAAACAACTTCATTCTTTCTCCTAAATTTCTTATATCAAAGTAAATTTGCTATTAGGCACTCCCTTATATCTGAATCTAAACCATCCATGAAAAGTTGTTGGAGAGTGAACTTTGGGTAATGGGCAACTTTATTCCATTTTTATCAATTGGAAAAGTAATAATGCCTTCCCATTCCATTTTCAAAATCCTTAACTGACTTGGTGTTTTCATTAAAACACTCTAAAATACATATGTAACTGTCCTCCAAATATGTACAATATTGTAAAGCATTTAACATGTCAATGCATGTGTGCTAAGTTGCTTCAGTCATATCCAACTCTTTGCAATCCTGTGACTGTAGCCCACCAGGCTCCTCTGTCCATGGGATTCTACAGGCAAGAATACTGGAGGGGGTTGCCATGCCCTCCTCCAGGGGACCTTCCTCATCTGGGATCGAACCCGCATTTCTTACATCTCTGCATTGACAGGTGGGTTATTTACCACTAGTGCCACCTGCAAAGCCCAGAACATCAATATCTAATTATTAACACTTAATGAACAAATTAGCAGATATGTGTAGTTCACAATGATGCTTATGCTATACTGTATACAAACAAACAAACAAACAAAAAAACAAAGCTGGCTTTCAAGTTGCCTTGGAATGTATATTTTTGATTTGCACCATTAGAAGAAAATAATTTTTCTTCTTTTTAAAAAATTTTTAAAAACTTTAGTTCTGATGAGGGATATTGGAAAGGCAAAATAAGGCTTTTCCAAGAACTTCTAGACAGAGGACTCACTAATGAGAAGCAATATAATAGGAAAACCATGAAGAGAGCCACTGAATGTGTGCTTGGATTCCATGTGAAACCAAAGTGAAGTCAAAAACA
The DNA here is from genome assembly GCF_023699985.2 of Odocoileus virginianus. Classification (NCBI taxonomy): domain Eukaryota; kingdom Metazoa; phylum Chordata; class Mammalia; order Artiodactyla; family Cervidae; genus Odocoileus; species Odocoileus virginianus. The sequence continues at coordinate 1,453,240 of NW_027224335.1, read as the reverse complement.
AACAAAAAGGTCCTGGAGACCTTGCTACCAAGTTGAGTACATTAAAGCAAAGGAGACCATGGTAAACACCAAAATCATCATTTTCATTAGTCTTAACATTAGTCAAGCTGATTAAGGTGAGGGAGAAAGGGACAACAGTATTCAAATTATTGGTAAGAGAAAAGTTATGTTCTACTCAAGTCTGGCAGGAGGGAAATCGTCACAATAAGCATTAATTGAGGTTAGTGAGAAGGGCACCAACTTGTTAATTTTCTGAAATCAATAATCTTGTTTTATAGCCTCATTCACTTTCCTCTCTGCTCTTTATGCTTAGCTGTTTTAATAATGCTACATCACATTTTCCTTTTATACTGCAAGGGAGATGTACAGTGATGTAAGTAAACCATGAAATAGTATGTTAAAGGTAGGTAATAGATGCAAATGACACTTATGAAAGGAAAGTTAACAATCAAGGTAATTCTAAAATAGGATGTGGCAACTACTGTTAGAGTCGGGATTTGGAGGATGATGCTATGATGCTGAAGCCACTTCAGGAGAATGGGAACTCAATTGACAAAGCCCAGGGTTAATGAAAAATTTTCCTGATTTCAAGTATCTCTACTCAGAGCCAAGGAGATGAACAAATTTTACTCAGCAGGTACCTTTCATTTCCTGCCTCAAGTTGCAAAATCCCAGAAGAGAACATTAGCTGCAGCAGAAAGCAAATGAATGAACATCCAGAATTCTGAGTGTTCTTAGTTGAGCCCTGTGAGCAGTGTTTCTAGCCTCTCCTACTCCTGGAGGCAGGGGCCATGCTCAGTCCCCATGCCCATCACTTCTTGTTTCAGAAGCACAAGAAACACTTCTTGTTTCCCATCCAAAGCTCTGGGTGGGAGCATCACGCTTACCTCTCAGAATCCCACAGTATCATGTGCCTTGCCTTGTGTTGCTATGAGGGAAACAAGGCAATGGGAATCCCTGATCTCAGGGGCCAGTATCTCTCTTACAGGCTCTTTAAAAGCAAAAGACTTAGTTTAGCAAATACTCGTAACATTTTGGAAGATGAGAATCTCTAACATTTTGGAAGATGAGAATCTCTAAGTGCTACAGACAAGGCTGAAGATTCTGATCTTAATACTGCATTGTTATTGTTTAGTTACTAAGTCGTGTCCAACTCTTTTGTCACACCATGGACTGTAACCCATCAGGCTTCTCTGCCCATGGGATTTCCCAGGCAAGAATGCTGGAGTGGATTGCCATTCCCTTCTCCAGGGGATCTTCCAGATCCAGGGATGGAACCCACATCTCCTGCAATGGCAGGCAGGTTCTTAACTACTTAGCCACCCAATACTGCATTACATTTGCCTTTTAAATTACTGATTCAACCTTGGTTGGATTGTACACATTTTATTAACTCTCTTAACTTTCTATATTGGGTTAATGTAAGCTGGATAACTTGAATAGTCTATCTCCTAATAATTGTTGATAATGTCCTCACACATAGGTATTTCCCTTCTGGGTAGGAGGTACACAGAAAAGCATGATTCTGTAATTTTGTGTTAAAGAGACAAAGCCATCAGTACGTTTTTGCATATGGCTAAAAAAATAGTCTCAGAAACTTAGATTTTCCTTTTGGAAATTTAACAGTGAGTCTCCCCTAAACTCAAGTCACAAACCTAGCTGGCAAATGAAATCTAGATGACCAAGTAAATGTGAGTTCAGTCTGCTATTTATATGAGACATTTTGTTTGTGTAGACACAACAATTGTGTATACATAAAATGTATACTCTCATTGCTTTATACCTCAAATATATCCCTTAATAGTTATATTTCAAGCACATGTTTAGCAAGCATATCATATCATATCATACAGTCTAAGTTAAAATTAATTAGTGCGTATGGGCCGGGAAGATCCCCTGGAGAAGGGAATGGCTACCCACTCCAGGTATTCTTGCCTGGAGAATTCCATGGACAGAGGAGCCTGGCAGGCTACAGTCCATGGGGTCACAAAGAGTCAGACATGACTGAGTGACTAACACTTTCACTTTTTTTCACTTTCAAATACAGTGTAGAACAATGCACATGACCTAATGATTAAGTGAGGGAGGTGACTGGGGTAGGAGGAAGCTTGAGACATGATTGCACATTCCCTAACATCTTACTGTTGTAGACTATAAGCATATATTCAGAGAAAATAAATGGGAAAAATATATGAGTAATTATCTCTTGATTGGCCAGTTGCTATATAATTTTTATTTACTTTTTGGAAGCTTTCATGATTTTCCACATTCCATGAAATTAGTATATATTTCATTATTTTATTGCCTCACATTTTTGTTTAAGAAGAGGTATGCTGAAAGAATTGACTGAGTGAATGCCTTGGTAAAGCAAGCTGGGAAAGCAAATAATCACTCCCTGTACATCTGTTTTGGTAACTGGGTCCCTCATTTACTAGTGTTGCTTCAAGGAAATCTCATCTATGTGATTTTGCCCACCATGGATTCCTCAGTGCTAAGAAAGCAGGGACACAAAGGAGGCACTCAGTGTAATTAAAATTTTTTAAACCCTTTAAAAAACTGAAGTATAGTTAGATTACAATGTGTTAGTTTCAGGTGTACAACAAAGTGATTCAGTTATACATATATATACATATATATATATGTATATGTATATCAAGAACAGACATTTAAGTGAGCACATGATTAGACAACCACAGTCAGAACACCATTATTGAACTGGCTAAGCTCCTTCTTAGCTAGGTAGGGGTGTGTATTTAATTTGAAAATTAGTAGTAAGAATGTCATTGCTTTAAGTTTATCATCAGCTCTTGAAGTGCTATAGTATTAGAGAGGCATAATAATACAGCTAATTCCCAAATTATTTCTGTTTGGTTTGAAAAAGAAGTATATGATTTTTTCCTCAGAAGGTTTTCCTTCTTAATTCTGTTTTCCATGGACAGGATTTGCCTTTCCTGAGTGTACGCCCTGACTGATGGATGGGAGAGGTTAACCAGAAATGGGCCGGGGGGCAGAGAGAAGCCAGCCTGGAATTAAACACTGACTACACTTCAGCCTACTTGGTGGTTCAGTGGTAAAGAATTTGCCTGCCAGTGCAGGAGACATGGGTTCCATCTCTGGATCAGGAAGATCCCCTGGAGAAGGAAATGGTAACCCACTCCAGTATTCTTGGCTGGAGAATCCCATGGACAGAGGAGCCTGGTGGGCTACACTCCATGGGGTAGCAAAGAGTCGGACACAACTTAGCAACTAAATAACAACAAACTCTTCAGCCTCATGTTCTGAATTTAAGTTTCACTGGTGTGTGTGCCATGCATGCTAACTCACTTCAGTCGTGTCCAACTCTTTGCAACCCTATGGGCCTTAGCTCACTAGGCTCCTCTGTCATATGGGATTCTCCAGGCAAGAATACTGGAGCAGTTTGCCATGCCCTCCTCCAGGGGTTCTTCCTGACCCAGGGATCGAACCCACATCTCTTAGGTCTCCTGCATTGGCAGGCAGGTTCTCTACCAATAGTGCCACCTGGGAAGCCCTAGGTTCACTGGTTCTAGAATGATATAACCTTTTCTTTGTGTAATAATTTCTAGTCTTTAGAGTGGGGTGGGTAGAGAGGGTACTTTTTCTTAAAAGACTGGTCTTTTTCTCACTTTTGCTCTTTCTTTAAAAAATTTCTTTAGAGGAATAAAGTTCAAGGCTGTTGGTGAGATTATGGCCAATTTGCCTTAGGTTAGGAGGGTTTCTCTTCTTTTCCTCTTAAATTTCTTTTTTCCCAAACCCTTTTGAGTGTGAAGAGGAATCATTATTGATTTTAGTGAAGTTGAGGGTATCTTTTATGATGGAAAATTTTTTCTTTAGAGGGAGCACCTCTCTTTAGGTTTGGAGGACTTCCATTTTTTTTTTTAAACAGGTATTATGGACAGGAGCTCTAAGGGCCACTGGCTTTAATGAGATTGGGGAGCCCTTCTCAGGAGGATTTCTCTTTCTTTCTTTAAAATAAGTAATCTATTTGGAAGAAGTAAGATTGAGAACATTTGTCTTTGAAAGAATTTATTATTTTCCTTTTAATAAAAAAATATTTGAAGGCTGGAAGATAGATAAAGTACTGGGGTTCCAGTGAGATTGGGTGCATCTCCCTTTGAAGAAGCTTTAGAAAGAGATTTTGTGTTTTATTTCTCCTTTTTATGAGGGGTGGGGTGGGTTGATTATCAGAAATAACATTCATTATTTTCAAAAAGGCATTGGTTCACCTCCCCTATGAATTTCTCCCTTAAAAAATTACTCCTTAATTTATTTTCTTCTTCCTCCTCTTCCATTCTTCCCTCCTTTCTACCCTTCTTTTTCCCCTCCCATCCCTTCTCTCCCTTTCCTCCTCCTCTTCTCCCACCTTCCTCATTCTCTTTCTTTCTTTGGAGAAAAAATGTTCAGGGACTTTGGTGAGTTTGGGAGCTTCATCATTCCCTAAAAAGGAGATTTCTCTTTTAAAATGTTATATTATTTTCTTTCTTCTTTTCCCTCTAATTCTAAATGCATTACTTGTTTTGAGGAAAGGGAACTTTATGGAGACTGGGGACATCTTTCCTTAAGAGGACTTTCTTGGTCTTGTTTCTGTCTCTCTCTTACCTTTCCAAATTAAAAATTTCTTATATTAAAAATAAAGCTTTGGGGTTTGGATGAATTCAGGTCACCTCTCACTAGAAGGATTTCCTTTTCTTTTTTTCTTCTTTTTAAAAATTGTTTGCATTTGTTTTCATTGTGTTTTGACAGAAAAGTTCATGTGTCTTTGTGAGATTGGAGCTTCTTTTTAAGAGGATTTTGTATTCATTTCTTTAATATTATCCCATCCACCAACACACATGTCTTTCCATCATTAATTTTCTTTTAAATCTTAAAAATCCTAAAGAAATTGTAGTTTGAAATAATATTCATGTGCTTGGTGAGGATGGAGCATCTCCCCTTATTTATTTATTTGTTTTTCTCCCTTTCATGGGAATTAAACATTCAGGAGATTTGGTAAGATCAGGAACCTTATCCTTTAATATTTCTTTCTTTTTTTTTTTTAATTTTTATTAGTTGGAGGCTAATTACTTTACATCATTACAGTAGTTTTTGTTATACATTGATATGAATTAGCCATGGATTTACATGTACTCCCCATCCCAGTCCCCCCTCCCACCTCCCTCTCCACCCGATCCCTCTGGGTCTTCCCAGTGCACCAGGCCCAAGCACTTGTCTCATGTACCCAACCTGAGCTGGTTATCCGTTTCACCCAAAGAGACTCAGATGTATAATATTTCTTTCTTTATTAAGTTAAAATGTTTGCATGTATCTGGGTGGAGGGATTCATAACTTTCATTGATTTTGATGATTTTGAAAGTATATGCCCTTGAAGAGATTTCCCCTTTTGTTTTTCTCAAAAGAAAAAAAAATGGAAGTGAATAAAATTTATTTTTCTTGGTGAGGTTGGAGGGCCTTAAGAGGATCCTCTCTTTTAAAATTTCTTTTTTTAAAATTTCTTCATTTGTTTGCTTATTTGTGGGAAGGTAGTAGGTTTATTATCATATATTTGGAGGAACAATCTCTTATCTTTTTAATTAAGATATAATTCACATACCACAAAATTCACGATTTTATAGCATACAAGTCAGTGGTTTTTAGTATATTCACAAGCTGTGCAAACATCATGCTTGTGCTCATCATGTCCGACTCTTTGCGACCCTTTGGACTATAGCCCACCAGGCTCCTCTGTCCATGGGATTTTTCAGGCAAGAATACTGGAGTGGGTTGCCATTTCCTCCTCCAGGGGATCTTCCTGACCCAGGGATGAACCTGCATCTCCTGTGTCTCCTGCATTGCAGGTAGATTCTTTACCACTGAGCCACTGGGGAAGCCCCACCCAGACATCACCATTGCCTAATTTCAGAACATTTTTATCGTCCTCCAAAGAAACCCTATACCTTTTAGCTATCACCCACACATTCCCTACCCCCCTTCAGTTCCTGGCAACCACTAATCTACTTTCTGTCTCTATGGATTTGCCTATTCTGGACATCCCATATAATTGGAAGAGATGACTGTAGAGAGCTTTGATGAGGTTGGAGGACATCAACTTATTTTTTCCCCCACTGGTTTTGTGAGAGACTGGGCATGGGCCATGAGGTGCAAATAAAGTTTATAAATTTTAAGAAAATTTTAGGGTGAAAAATACTGTTTACCTTGAGATGATTTCTCATTCTTTCATTCTTTTCATTATTTTTTTTTCTCGGGGACATGTTTCATGGGCTTTGTTGAGGGAGAGGAGCTCCTCCCTTTAGAATTTCTTTCTTTTTTTTTTCTTAAAATAATTTTCAGGGGAGTTTCATCATCTGGGGTCATTGTCCCTTTTTTTTAAAAAAAAAATTTGTAAATTTGTTTCTTCTATTTTGAGAATAAGGTTTATTTGCTTTGGTGAGGGTGGGGGCATCTCCCTTTTGGAATGGTTACTTTCTTTTTTAAATGCTTCAAGTCCCCCCCCCCCCCCCGCCCACTTAGAGGATTATAGTAGGCAGGCTTTGGAAAGATTGGGAACCATATCCCTAGCAGAATTTCTATTTATATTCTTTCCAGAAAAAAAGGCGGGCTTCTTTGGGAGTAATAGGTTCAGGGTCTTGTGCCTCTTCTCCTTCCTTCTCAGGCTCCTGTTCTATGATGGTCTCCTCCGGGAGCATCACACAGGGAACAGCAATCACTACTTTGGGAAAAAAAAATCAAGGCTAATGGAATGTCAGCCTAAAGGTTTTTCTTAAATGAGCATCCTGTGTGTCACAGAAAGGCATATGTTGGATTTTAAAAAAATCTATAATAGATAAATTGATAGTTATACCCTATTAGGTGTCACTGGAGAAGGAAATGGCAACCACTCTAGTTTTCTTGCTTGGAGAATCTCATGGACAGAGGAGCCTGGTGGGCTACAGCCCATGGGGGTCACAAAGAGTCAGATATCACTGAAGCGACTTTAGCACGTATGCACTCATTAGGTATCACATTCTATTTTTGCTCTCTCCCACCCTGCTGCCTTCCTCAGGGGAATAAAAGAGTTAATAATGCAGAGGAAAGCATTCTGCAAACTGTAGAGTTCCATACTAGCAGTAGGCATTATATAATCCTTGTTATAATGCCCCTGAATGCTTTCCTGGCCTCTGTGGATTTTTCCCCTTTCCCTGGAAGCACTTTGGGTAACTGATGGCTCAGCCATTCCTGTGCCTTTTAGGCTGCAGATCCACAGAAGCCCCAGTTGGAGATTTTAATAAACACATAAGAACTGTATTCTCAAAGAAAAAAAAGACCACTGGCCAAATATCTCATTATCTTTTTTAGAACATCCTGCAGCAAATGCTCAGGCACTCTCAGAATATACCAAATATATCAGATGGTGTCATCAAAACCTGGCAAGGAGGGGGGAAAGAGCCTAAGAGAAAAGAAAGTAATTTCATCCTGACCTTCAACAGGTTAAACATTCGAATCTACAATCCTGAAGCTGTTTACAGTCACTGCAGATATTCTGTTCACTTAGGGGGAAAAAAATGTATTACCCCTGAAATCAACAACATCATTAGTCTGCTGCTGCTCAGACTGCAGGGAATAAGGACACTTTCCAAATCAGTTTTTTAATTGTTAGTAATTTGCTTCTTAATTATGATTTTAACATTCATTCTGAAAATGGAAAGATTGACTGCATTTCCCCAAGGGCTATATATTCCAGGCTATTTAAATAAGCATTTACTTATCCCTCTGAAACAAGTGAGAATGCGTTTTTTATTCATTCACAGAAGCAGTCTCTACGTCATTGCTGAAAATGGAATTGATAGGTTTCAAGCTTCAGCAAGTGTTTATTGAGCAAAAATAGTAAGGGCTGAATTGTATTGGGCACTGGGAAGGAGAGATGGTATCTACCTTTGAGAAGCTCAGTCATAGGTAAGATAATAAAGCATTCCAGCAAGAATTGCCAGGTGTCATATAAGCAAATGCCTGCTGCTTTGCAAGAAAACGTGTGCAAAAATACCAGGAAACTGTTCTGTTATGGTTTGGGATATAATGGTAACTGAGGGATACAGAGGCCCCTCTCCACCCTAGAAATAAAAGCCACAAAAGTGTATTTCATCGGTCACCTGTGTGGTGTGATTATAATTTCATTGCTGATCAAACCCAATGAATAAAAATACAAATGGTCTTTCTTCAACCATAGCTGAGGGAAAGGAAGTAAATATGGTTCACATATAGGCAACCCCCCCGCCCCGCCCAAGAGAGTTATAGCATTGTTAAAGAACCAATTCACACGTCTTTACTTACACTTGCTGCCACCAGGTGGGAGACCATGGCTCATTTCCTGGAAATTAAACCATTTCAGAAAGGAAGGAAATAGATTTGGTTCACAGACTGTTATTCTGGTAGCTATTTGGAAAGAAAATATGAACCCTCTTTTCTCTGTCTCTACCCTTATACTTGTCATAGATTTGCAACCAGCAGATTCTGAAACTCCCAAAGAGAGCAGACCACACACTGGAAGACCTTTTTTTTTAGTGCAGTACTGGTCAGCAAAGTTATCTGGGAGAAATCTGCAGTCACATTCAAAGCCTTGGTTTCACTCATTTTATCCTTTGATTTATCAGGCTAACTTCATGCTACTGGTACTGACTGTGCCTTACCATGTAGAATTTCATTGTATAATGAGAGCTATATATTGTTTTGATCTCTAAGATTCTGTGTGTGTGTATATATATACATGTGTGTGTGTGTGTGTGTGTGTGTGTGTGTGTGTGTGTGTGTGATTCCCCAGGCTTGCCTCAAGAAGGCAGTGTCTGAGAACAATGCAACAAAACCCTAGATAAGATGGCAGCCTGTTTGCCTTGAATGTTAAGATGCAAGTCAGCTGGTTATGGGTGATATTTGCCTGGGGAGAATGCAGCAGAGAATGGTCCTATCACTGAAGATCATATGTTCTCATCTGCACCAGGGAGCAATTGCATAGCAACACTTAGACTGTTGGAGAAGTGTTTGCTCCTGGCAGTTTTAGCATTACCCAGATTTTTGCATCCTTGAAAACACTCTATGGTTTGTGTATATGGCCCTTTTCACGGATGGGAAGAAACTCACTCTACAAGATAAGTGACTGAACAAAAAGACCAGCTCTACTCGGCAAAATCAAACTGGAGGAAGGTGGTCATGGTCTCCTGCCGAGATGGCCAAGTACCTGTGGGTCAGCTGGCTAGCACGCCTGAATGGACACTGTGTGGAGGAAGCTAACCTTGTTCCCCTACCTTGATGCTCCTTATCTGTCTGGAAATAGAAATTTTCTTGTCAAACTGGTGAGAGATGCTTTCCCTCTATCACAGGGCTCATCCCTGGAACTCCCGGCCTTCAGTCAGTTTTTCAGAGGCCAAAGAGGCCATACATTCACTGACCATCCTTGTAATTAAACGCTCAGGTGTCAGTTTCTAAGTCCTGCTGTTGGAATCTCAAGAAGGCCACAAGTCAGGTCAGCCTTATTGGTCTCCTTATCAGCTTTATGCAAACTCTTCCAAAAAGACAAGAGCAAGCACCTGGTTAGGGTGACCTCCCAGGTTCAGCTGCCCTAGAGATCACTGCAGGGAAGGGCTGCCGGAGGAAATGGTGGGGCGTGGAGATCCACCCTCTGAAAGCGGGATTGTTGGATTTTTTTTTTTAATCTTAATCTCCTGCAGTTCTGTTTTCTTTCTTTTGAAACCTGTGCACTTTTTCCCCATGTGAAACTTTTCCCTTCATTGTTCCTCTTTTTTGCAAATTCAAGCCTCTCTATTCATAACTCAGGAAGCAACCAGTGCTTCCATTTCCATTTCGAGATGACAACCTCTGTCCCCCACTCCCCTCCATTCTACAAGTGTGCGGTCCAGAGTGACAGGATTCTGAGCCTTGTCCCTATGCCCTGCTAAGCAGCAGGTTGGTGTGATGTGTTGTTTCTGTGTTTTGTGTTGTTTTTCTTTGGGGCGAAGCTCAATGAAGGTGTATGTAAACATTATTATGATTTTCACAATCTTGTGGAACGAAGTTTAGGAAAACGAAGAGTAGGGGGAGCACAAAGAAAGCATGAGAGGCAGACTCCTGAAGATCTGACGCGGTTTTCGGGGTTTCAAGGTCCAAGGAAAGACCGAAAACCTTCTTTCTTCCCCCTCCCCCCTTGGCGGGAGGATCCCGGTGAAGTGCAACATTTACAAAGGCGTCTCTGAAGACCGGAAGAGAGGAGGGTTCCCATTCACACGCTCTCAAATATCAACTCCGATTTTCCTGTCTTTAAACCGGGACTCCTGTACCATTCCAACTGGCAGCAGTGCGGGATGCCAGTCGCCCGCTTGTGACGCGGCCCATCTCTGTAACGCTGTGTTTGCACCTACCTGCCGGGAAATCCTGCAAACAGATGGAATGGTGGCTTCGACGCACGCATGCTCTCCCAGTCCTCTCGGGCGAACCCTGCCCTTCCCCTGCAGTGCGCGTGGGCGCCGCCCAACCCCTAATCCCCACCCGAATCGAGTACCAGCGCCCAGCGGGCAACAGAGACTCCGGGCCCTTCCCTGGAGCGCTGCCAGTTGCGCCCAAGCTGAGGACCCCCTCCCCAGTGGCAGGGAGGGGGTCAAGCAGGCGACTGCGGCTCCACAGCTTGGGCCTCTGCGGCAGTGACCGCGGCTAATAGGTGTATCCCAGCGCCCCCACTCAATCCCATGCCTGGGTACCGTGGACCGGCCGCTAACACCTCTCTGGGTCTCTTTCGCTCCCTGGGTCGTCTTCCTCTTCTTTTTCAAGATATAGGTGCTCACCGCACTGTCCCTTCTCATGGGGAACACTGCTCTGACTCCCAACCGGTGCTATCATCCCCGTTTCTAGCACCCCCCAGCCCACTCTCACTTCCACATGTTGCTTCCCGCCTCCCAACCGCTTCCCTCTGCCCTGGGCTCCCACATCCCCGCATCTTTCCGAGCATCTTTGCTAGTCCGTGGCAACCGAATGGGATGCTCAGGGTGCCCAGAGTCCCGAAAGCAGGATAGCCATACGGTCTCGGCTGGCTTCGAGCCCTCCCACCCGAGGGTCCTTTTCTTACCTTTATACTGGACAGTGGCGCTGGCACTGGTGTTCGCGGCGTTGGCGAGGTCCTTAGACCCTTCTCTGGGGCGACCACCGGACGCTGCAATAAATGTGGTGCTGGGCTCTGCTCCAGACGGGACACTTGAGCCGGCTCAGGGCAGGACTCTGTGGCTGGTTCTCTGGCTGGTACTGGGGCCGGCTCGGGGGCCCGTTCTACGGCTGGTACTGGGATCGGCTCAGGGGCTGGATCTGGGGCTGGTTCTCTATCTGGTTCTAGGATCGGTTCTGTGTCGAGTTCTGAGGCTGGTTCTGGGGTCGCCGCCGGACCAGGTTCTGGAGCAAGCTCTGGACAGAACTGCGGTGCCGGTTCCGGCGAAGGCGCGCGGAGCAGCCGAGGAGCCCGCGCCGGCGGCGACGGCAGGAGCGGCGGCTGCGGCGGCGGCCACGGCGGCGGCGGCTCCGGAGATTCCGCGGGCTGCTCTCCATCCTGAGGCGGGGCAGTGCCCTGGGCCGCGGCAGCTCCGCGCTCCATGGCCGCACACCGTCTCAGGTCCGGGCAGCGGGCGCCCTTGAATTCGGAGGGCTAAAGTACCCTCGGGCGCCCCGCCCACCCCAGTTCAGCAACCCCTTTCAAGGTGCCAAACTTTCCCCCGCCCCGCTCCATGGCTGGCTCCGCTCTGAGGTCTAACCGGGGGATGCTCGGCGTCTCCCAGTGCTGGAACACGCCCCTCGGTGAGCGCACACCTCTTCGTAAGCAGCCACGGGCCGGATGGGCGGGAAGCAGAGGGGCTTGAGAACGCGGACTGGACAGAGCGCTTGATGACCTCCTAGCGACGCGCGGGAGGGGAGGGGGGAAGACAAAAAGGGGAGGGGGAGTGGGGAGGCGTTGAGAGGGGGGTGTTGGAGCCCCGCTGTGTTTAACCCTTTAGTGACGCAAATGCAACAAAAATAAAAAAATAAAAAGCTTGACGCGAACTTGAGGGTCTTTGCAGTCCCCCTTACCACCCAGCTGTGAGCTGCTGCTCAGGTCGGCTTCCGTCCTGTGTCTGCTCTCTCACCTCAGCAGCAGGTGAACCTAGCCTCGGACCAACCTCTTGCCCCCCATCTCCAAGCCTCTGTGGGCAAGTAATCCTTTTTTTTCTAACCAGGGAAAAGAAATTAGGTGGCATGGGGTTGGGGGTGTGTGTATCTCTGTGTGTCTCTGTGTATGTGTTCAGTCTTTGGGGCTGAAGTAAAATGGGTGGGTGGGTGGGTGTGTGTGTGGTCAATCTCTTGCATTGAAGTAAAATTTGTCCCCCACCTCAGTGTTTGCATTTCTGACCTTTGCCAGATCCGAGAGGTTTACCGTAGGGTACAAGGTTTGAGGGTGCTTCGGGAAACGTGTGCTACGAAGCTGGGCGAGAGCCCTGGCTTTCCGCAGCCCGCGGATGTAGCCCAAGAACCAGGCAAGAGTGCCCGGGTAGCGGCGGCTCGGCTGGGCTCTCCTGAGCTGAGGCTGCCCGGGTATCCGCAGTGATCCGCCGGGCGTCTGTCTGGCTCGCCTTTACGGTAGGAGACTGCCTTTTGCTTTTAGCTGGACTTGTCAGGTTTCAGGAGGACTTTTTTACTGAACTTGTTAATGTGTGTGTGTGCATCTTGGGCTGAGGAAATTCACTGCAACACCCACACCTTTTTCACCTCCTGATACCTCAGAAGCATACTCTTGCGAAAAGAGCGGCCGGTGCCTGCCGCATCACCCTTCCCACCACATCTGGAGACTTTAGAAGCTCTCTCGATCGTTAGTCATATACATGTTCACGTACATACAAACTATCACCTCAGTCAGAGCTAGACTTTAGATGCTAATATACTGCAAAATTGCAATTAAAAATTGAGAAGACCACTCGTTAAGTCACTGCTCTGTGGGAATGGGGGAAGGAGCACCTATAAACCTAATTTGAAATATGAAAAGTGAATTTATCTCTGACACACATAATGCTGCTGTTGTGGATGGCAGCCCTTCTTTTGCAGCCCCTCCTTTCCCCGTTTCCTCCCAGACCATATCCTCTACTAATCCCTCTTCTTTTGCCAACTGACAGTGACCCACCCGGAATTTTCTAGAATCTGCAACATTTTTCTGTTTCCCATACCGCATCCCAGCACTATTAATAATATTTGCTTTATTATTATTATTAACACCTCAGAACACAGTCTCCCTTAGCCCCCTCCAAAGACCAGAATCTCTGATGAGAGCTGCATTTCCCAGATCCTCACTGCAGCATCCCAGCCTCAACCCACTCTTCTGGAGAAGGGTTACACTGCTTGGCAGCTACTAAGCTAGTACAGGGACCATCCCTAACCTCTGGGGCTGGAGAAGTCCAGGGGAGGTGAACCTTGTCTATCAAGTTCTTCACTGATGGCAGAACTCCTTCCAGTAAACCCACACAGAGGGTTCATCCTCTTCATCCTCCTTGGGGTTTTCTTCCTCTCTTCTATCCCTTACTCAAGCAGCCAAGCTGCTTTTACCCCTAAGGGTTCAGGACTGAACATACAGATGCCAGACCTGACCAGCCAGTAAGCCTATGCTTGGAGCTCACTTCTTGGGCTTTTAGGCTTTGGTGAAATCTCTAACCTTAGAAAGGGCCATTATCTCACATTTGAATCTTATTTTCACTAGGCCCTGGGATATTAGTAGAGCTGAAGGCAGAGGAGTCACCGAGTAGAATGACCTCTTGGGTTAGAGAGTGATGGGGTGCGGTTTGGCATAGACCAGGTGTCATCAAGCAGGGCACCACCAGGGGAAAACTTGGAGCTATTGCTTTATATATGTTAATTGATACTCTTTTCTATTCTTCTATACTTAATCACAAGGAGTCCAAAATGTATGATGTAAACTCTTGCTGCAAGGTTAGGTTGAGGATGAATGTTAAAATAGTTGTCTGTGTGTGATTTTTGCTCCATTAGTGTGTGTTACTGGAGATATATTGGCTAGATTGTATTATGACTAATTTAATAGAAAGTTATCAGCACATCAGCAGCTGCCTTATTGCCTTATGTTACAGCAGTGTTTTGTTTTGCTTTTTATTCTCTCCTTAGCTCAATGTTGAATGCAATGATTTGCATGGGACCACGGTTTGCAGGGGTTTGGGGCAGGGGAGAGAAGGGGAGGATGGTTAGAATGGATTGATTGGTGCCTGAGTTAGGGAGACACTTTTGCTGTATCTTATCTATACCTTCCTTTCCCCCATAGTCTACTGGTCTCTTAGAGAGAAAGTTTTACTTGGATGCTTGTATATTTTCTTTAAAACGTAACCCAGGGCTGAGGCCATAGTAAGGATTCAGGAAATGTCTGCTAAATGGATGTGCAGCTTACCAGTTAGGATGTCTTTCTTTTCTGAATTGCTTCTAAAAAGTATTTGATATTCCAGATGATTGATGATCTCCTAAGAGGCTCTTTTCTAATTCAACAATACTGACAGAAGGGCCAAGAGCTACATAAGAGTAAGAATGATGACCATCTCCACAGAGGCTTGAGTGGACATGATTCTGTGTGTCCCAGGGCAGACATGGTCCCTCAGCTTGGACTTTTTGGCATGTTATATATGTTACCCAATTGGGCAGGATGAAGGATTGATCAGTATGGTGGGCTCATACCTTTGGGGATGCAATATGCTACCTCACCCCCACCCCTAACATTTATCCCACTTCCACACAAAATAAAGTCAATCCAAGTCAGAACAGAGATCTTTGATTTCAGGCTTGTTAGAAATTCTGGAGAGGCAAAGTAGAGAAAACCCAAGAAATGTGGCCAAATTAAAGCTCATATTACTCCTTTTTTTCATTTTCTTTTCACTATTGAATGAGAGTGTGACACTGCTGAGCTAGAGTGGAAGCCCATTTTTCCCTTGACCCATAGCTTCAATTTTCCTAAACCTTCCCTTTTAGAGCAATTTAGGGCTGAAATAGGCGCCTCTCCTGAGTCTTAGCTGCCAACCTCCCCCACTTCTGCTACCTTGGCAATGTGCAAAGCCAAAATAACAACCTTTATAATACTCTACTAAATAAAATAAAGAGATGGGATGAAGAACAGCATTTACTGAGGAAGGCAGAGGATTCAGAAAATTAATTTCAATGGGATTAACATGCAAACCCATTATCCTTCACTTGCTCTAGTCCCATAGGATTTAATTGATCCAAGATTGGGGGTTTAAGAGTTAATACCTTGTATTCATATAATGCCTTTGCTTTCTAAAGTACGTTCACATATATTATCTCACTTGAGCCTCACAGCAAATGTGTGAGGCAAAGCAAGTCTGGACTTCCATTCCACACCCCTCTAACATTTTACAGATGAGAAAACACAAGTCCATTGAGATTAAGTGATATGTCTTGGGTCACAGAGATAATTAGTGGTGGAACAGACATTTAGAACTTGTGTCACTCAACTCCCAGAGTGTAGTGCTTAGTTGGGGTTTTCAAGACAGGGGCTGTGTAAATCCTCTCCATCACAATGCAGGAGGCCTGCTTTAATGCCCTTCTATTTCTTGAGCCTGTTTAAGAGGAGCAGTGATTCTTACATTTTTACCCTTAGGTTTCTCAACTCTCACTCTTTCTCTCGATGGTAGTTAATGATCTGTAGCCAGTCTCACTATAAGAGGACCCTGCTTAGAGGAACCTTTTTGAATATGTATGTAACATAGTCATTCACCCAGTGTGTACTTGTTTTATTGGTTCTGTTTTTATATTTTCTTGAGGTGAAGCATTCCACGGTTAAGATTTAACTGGCATTTACTGCCAGTCCTAAGTATATACAGCCCTTTTAGCTGCAATGGGGAAGGAGAAGACGGAGCAGAAATATTAGACAATATCCTTTCCCTCAAGAACTTTTAGAACTTGGTGATTGAGATAGGACAAATACAGGTGAAAAAAATTCCAAGAACAGATGTCAGTTTATGATTATGACTTCACACTTTGTGCACATGGGGTGTAGCAGTGGAACAAAGTGTTACAGTGTAGAAAGGAAATTGCAAAGGGAGCCAGGAACTCTGGCTTCAGATTAAGTTCTACCACTAAACTTACAGCATGACCTTATACAAATCATTTACTATCTTTGGGCCTAAAGTTTTCTCATCTGAAAAAAGGGGGAGAGGGGATAAAGTTGAACTTGACCAGCTAGCTTTAAATTCTGTTCTAGCACAAAATATCAGTGACCCTGTAAATGAATCAGAGAAAGCTTCTTGGCAGAGAGCATACTTGAAGTGGGTCTTCAATGATGCAGTTAATATGAATCAATAAGGAAGCCGAAGGGAGAGGAGCAGGAATTGAAACCTGGTGGTAATACGTCAATGGTTGAGGTAGGGGGACCCTACCAAGGACTGATGAAAGATGAATTTAGAACAGAGTAAGTGTAAATGGTAGGAAGAAAGCAAGTTGCAAAAGACACTGAATGCCAGACGGAAGGATTTTAAGATTTTATTTTAAAGGTAATTGGGAGTCAATGAATATTGTTTGAGTAGGGGGACATGGCAAAATAGTAAAACTAACTAGTGAGAAAAATTATCCTTGACAGTGTACTTAGTTTTGGAAGCATGTACAAAATTTACTTTGCTCCCTTTGAGTTGGTATCCAGTTAATTTCAGGTCATTTGTGAAATTATGATTATTTTTGTTGCAGTCTCTAGTTTTGTGTATTTACTGCCAAGGCTGCTGGCCTAACCTGCTTAACCACTTGCCTATACATTTGGATTCAGTCCAAAATGGGTCATTTGACTTCAGTGGGCTCAACATCATAATGGAGTTCCTAATTTGAAATTCTAACTGATAATGAATGACCAGCAGACTAGAGGAGATGAGGGGAAAGTCTCAAGCAGGCAGGAGTGGGATGGTTGTGGACCTGAAAGCAGTTTAAGGGATTAGGACAATCTGAAGGAGGATAAGAAAAGTGGATCTTGGTAGTATCTTTGACTTACTATGGTTTTAATATGGGGAAAAGCTGATGAGGAACAGCCATCAAGTCAACAACTGCCAAGGATCTAAACTGAGCTAGGAGTAATAAGAGAAAACAGATTGCTCTAATGCCATTGAGAAAGCAGTGGTGTGACAGATCACAGGTGTGTGGGAGGGTAGGATTTGGGTGAGGGAAAGCAAAGAGCTGATAGCTTTCCTGAGGTGATAGTGTTTAGAATGACTAGAAAAGATTCTGTCTTAGAACCCTCATGGTATGACGTCAATAATGGAGGCAAGCAGACAACTGCATTAGTCATTCTCTGTATTTGAGTGTGCATGTGTGTGTCTTTATCCAAAAATGAAAAAAGATTCTTTTAGTAAGGATTATCCCTGCACATAATTACTTTATTACCCCACCACTCTCCACAAGCACTTCTTTCTGGCACCAACCTGGTGGGGAGGAATGATGGAAGAGTGAGAAACAGGTAGGGAAAGGAGATTAAGAAAAAGAGAGGCTGGGGAGATCCCTTACAGTCCAGTGGTTAGGACACTGCGCTTTCACTGCCATGGCCCCAGGTTCAATCCTTGTTCATGAAACTAAAAAATGTGTTAGTTCAATCATGTGCGACTCTTCACGACCCCATGGACTGTAGCCCACCAGGCTTCTCAGTCCATGGAATTCTCCAGGCAAGGGAACTAAGATCTCACAAACAAACAAACAAACAAACAAAAATACATTGATAGGCAAAACTGCTGTGATGAAAAGAGTTGAGGAGTAAGGGAGATTTTCTTTCCTCCAAAGAATTACCAACTGTGTTCTTAGGGGCCTCATTTTCTCTTCCCTGTAGTTCTCTTCCATTACTGAAAGTTAGCTCGAAATGCACAATTCATCAGCTCTGTGGGAAGAGGGAATTTCAGGAAGTCTTTACACAATTGAAGTGACTTGCAAGGACAAGGTGTCACATAACTCAGTTGTCTTAGATGGAGATTAAAGCATTAAAAAGTCATTTCCAGGACCTCCCCATCATCATTCACATTTTAGTTTTAAGTCCCTATCCTGTAGTTGTAACCTTTGGGGTCACTGCCATTTCAGGTTAGTGATTATTCCCTTTAACCACAGTCCACATGCCAGAATGAAGCTGAGTTCCTCTCTTTTTCCTCTCTCAACTTCAGGGGTCTCTGAAATAACAAGACCCTTTTGCACCTGTGCGTCAGAGCCTTAACTTGGCTATAGGGGCAAAATTGCAGTTCTCCTTTTCCATTGTTTCTACCCAAGAGTTTTGGAGGCTGCTTCATTCATTCATTCATCCTATAAGTAATTATTGAACATCTATTATGTGCTAGGTAGGCACTTGTTTGAATGCTGAGAATTCAAAAGTAAATTAGACAGATACCATCTCTGTTTAAATAACATTTATTGGGTAGGGGCTTTATGCATTAAGCAAATGAATAAATAAAATGAATGCATTAGAGATGATAAATGTAATGAGGAAACAAAACAGGATAATGTGATAGAAAGTGACTAGAGGGCTCCTTTGGTCAATATTTTTACTCATTTGCCTAATCCTATTACATATGCAAGATAGTTTGGAATTACTTCACAAATATACTATCAACAAACCTACTAAGTAAAGTTCAAGATTTTTTTCCACCAACTTTTGATTTGGCAAGTTTTCAATTCTACAGAAAAGTTGCATGAATAAAATGGTGAACGCATGTATTCTTCATTAATATTCCCCAGTTGTTAACATTTTGCCACAATTACTTGATATCTATAAACTATCAACTTTCTCGCTCTCTCTCTGCTTTAAATCATTTGGAAATTAATTGCAGACATCATGAACTCCACCCATAAGCATTTTAGCATATATCTCATAAGAACAAAAGCATTCTTGCATATATACTTGCCATATTAAATATATGTATGTTATATATAATATATATTTAATATATACCATATTTAATTTATATGTGCTTACCATATTTAATATATACATGGTAATATATAATTACCATATTAAGGAATTTTAACAATAACACTATTATCTATTATTTAAACAGTATATATTAAAATTTCTCCAATTGCCCTAATAACACTCAGTATAGCTTTATAAAAACAGAAATAAAGAGTCAAATCATAAACTGCATGTAACTGTTCTTGTCTCTTTGGTCTCCTTTAATGTAGACTAGTCCCAGCTTTAGTTTTTCTCTCAGGACACTGGTATTTTTGAAGAGCCCAGATCAGCTGACTTTCAGACTGTCCCTCGATTGGAGTTTGTCTGATTGTGGAAGGCATCTCTAAAGGGGCAACTTTCAGCTGAATCCTGAATAAAAAGAAGGATTCAGCCATGCAAAGATCTGGGGAGAGTGATTTCTGGCAGAGGGAATAGGAACCACAAAGGCGCTGAGTTGGAAACAAGCTTGTGTTTGAGGAAGAGAAAGTAGACCAGAGGGGCTGGAGCCTAGATATTGGTGGTGCGGGGAGTGGGATGAGATAAAGTAAGATAGTTAGACATGATTCAGAGCCCTATACATCATGGGAAAGAGTTAGAATTTTATTCTAATTGCAATAGTAAACTACTAGGAGTTTTAAACAGTTTGGTGACGTGATCTGATTTGAATTTTCTTTTAAAAGTAGTTTTTATTTATTTTCAAAAATTTTTACTTTATATGCAGTTTAAAGAGAGAAAATTATTTGTCACAGCTGTCAGTGTCCCCTGCCCCATCGTGTGCTGTGCTGTGCTGTGCTTACTCTTTGAGACCATGGACTGCAGCCCGCCAGGCTCCTCTGTCCATGGGATTCTCCAGGCAAGAACACTGGAGTGGGTTGCCATGCCCTCCTCCAGGAGATCTTTCCAACCCAGGTCTCCTGCATTGAAGGCAGATTTTTACTGTCTGAGCGATCAGAGAAGCCCACTCCTATTACCTACTTCCCAGAGGCAACTACTTTCAACCCCTTTAGTCGAATAGCATGCTTATAAAGCTAATGCATAATTTTCAGATTAAAGCATTCTATGGAAAAGGGGAGGTTAGCTCATCATCACCATCAGCCGTCATGCACACACAGACACAAACTTCCCATTTCACCAATTTCCTGGTATAATTATGTCATAATTTAATTACATCCATATTCAGTGTTTACATTATTATTACTAGGGAAATTCTATTCACAGTAAAGTTATGTAGCATTCTGTGATTACCTTTGCTTTTTTGCATATCTGTTTGTTTTTAATGGAGCTGATAATTGTCTTGTTTATTCAATTTCTTAATTTTCTATATACTCAACATTACTTCATCTGTAACCTGTTCTTCAATTAACTAAATCTTCTCCAAATATGGGGAGATTGAAAGCATTGAGAACATTGACTCTTCTATCAATTTCAACTTCTGGAGACATTCTTTTGAATTTCTCCAATATGGCCTGTTTTCTCTGTAGATTTGTGGCACTGCTCTCATCCCATGATATCCCTAAATAATTTTGAAGACATTGCTTCATGGTGTTCTAGCTCTTAACTTTTAAGAAACCTAAAGCCATTCTTATATCTGATATCTTACAATGTGCATCATTCGTGTCTAACTCAGTCGTGTCTGACTCTTTGCAACTCCATGGACTGTAGCCTGCCAGGCTCCCTGTCCATGGGATTCTCCAGGCAAGAATACTGGAGTGGGTTGCCATCTCCTACTCCAGGGGATCTTCCCGACCCAGGGATTGAACCCAGGGCTCCTGGGGCTCCTGCATTGGCAGACAGATTCGTTATCACTGAGCTACCTGGGATATCTTATAAGTGACCTTTAATTTTTTTCTTCTCTGGAAGTTGTTAGGTTTTTTGTTTTGCTGTTAATATGCAATATAACACTGAAAGACCCTAGTGCTTATCTATTTTCTTCCATTGTGGTGGGCATTTTGCGGGCCCTTTAAATTTTAAAACTGTCCTTTAAATTATGATAAATTTTCTTTAATTATTTATTTCATATTTTTTCTCTCCAATTTTTCTGACTTTTTTTGGAAGTCATGTTATTCTTATATTGGGCTCCCTGCTCTGATCTCATAATTTGCTTATATTTTATTTTCTATCTCTCTTTGTCTGTTTTACTTCTGAAAGATTTCCTCAGTTTTATCTTCCAAACCTTCTGCAATACTGACACTAGCTACCCAGAGTTAGCACAGACTTCACTGGTTAGGTGCATTCCCAATAAGATCACCCTCCTTTGATACATCAGCCAAAATTCAAGGGTCTCCACGTGACTCACATTTCTGACCAACTGATTACAAACTTAGGGGTTCCCAGTATCCCCTCAGACTCGGTAATTCCTTAGAACAACTCACATAACTCAGGAAAGTGCTATGCTTGCAATTACATTTTTATTATAAAGGATGCAAATCAGGACTAGTCAAGTGAAGAGATTCATAGGATGAGGTCTGGGTGGGGGGGGAATCCCCAAAATGAAGCTTCCATACCCTCCCTCCCATGATTCCATGGGATCAGGATGCATTGCTTTCCTGGCATAT
This sequence comes from Odocoileus virginianus, assembly GCF_023699985.2. Classification (NCBI taxonomy): domain Eukaryota; kingdom Metazoa; phylum Chordata; class Mammalia; order Artiodactyla; family Cervidae; genus Odocoileus; species Odocoileus virginianus. Next base: position 1,431,721 of record NW_027224335.1, on the reverse strand, counting down.
TGATGTATTCACCAATCAAGAAGCTCACCTGAACTTTCCTGTCCAGAGTTTTTATTGTGGTTTCATTATGTAGATATGTTTGGATGAATTATTGAACTCAATCTCCAGCTCTCCATTCCCTCCCCAGGTATCAAGTTGGACTTATATAATCTGGCTCAAAGCCCTGCCTCTCTAGTCACATGGTTGGTCATTTCAGCACAGTCAGCTCCCATCCTGAAACTATCTAGAGTCATACCATCAGTTACCTAATTAGCATAAATTTAGGCACAGTCCCAGAGACCTACCATGAATAACAAAGACAATCCTATCACTCAAGAAATTCCAAGAGTTTAGAAGCTCCATCCCAGGATCCTGGGATAGAGACCAGACAAATTCCTTATTTTATGACACTTTCTAATAAGAAATTCAAAAGCAGGAATTTTTAAGAGTGATTTTTTGTTTTCTGAGTGTTCTTTCCCCCAACCCTTATGTATCATCCTGTTCTTAGTTGGTGAATCAGCTTCTGGAATCTCTTTGAGGATAATATTTTCTTTCTCTCCCTATTTCTTTTAAGTTTTTGATTTATTTGTTGATTTAGATCTCTACCTTGATATCAGAGACTTTCCTCAGATACCTCATCATCCTTAGCTTTCTGCTCATATTTATGAGTAAGTTCCTAAAAATTGTGATTAGAAGACTGGGGTGCTTAGTTGAGACTTGTAGACTGTCTCAGTACACTAATTTTCTATTACTGTGTAACAAATTACCACAAACTGTGTGGCTTAAAATGACACATTGATTATCTCACAGTTTCTATGCATCCGGGGGGTGGAGCATAGCTGGGTTTTTTGTTCAAGGTGTCACAGGGTGAATCAAGGTGTGGGTGAAGATGCATTCTCATTTAAAAATTTTGGGAAGAATTTGGTTTCAGACTCATTCAGGTTTTTGGCAGAATTTATTTCCTTGTGACCATATACTTGAGGACCCTGGCTTATTGCTAGCTATTGGCTGAAGGTCACCCTTAGGTCCTAGAAGCCACCCACAGTTCCTTAAGGCTGCTGGCAGTTTTTGCCATGTGGAATTACCCAGCATGACTCCTTATTTCATCTAGTTCAGAAGAAGAGACTCTGGCTCCAATCTGCTAAGCAGAACTTTATATATCATAACTTAAAGATGGGAATGAATCACCTTTGCCATATTCCATTGGTGAGAAGCAAGCCACAGGTTCAACAGCATTTAAGAAAAGAAAATTACACAAAGGCATGAATATCAGGAGGTGGGACTCATTGACAATCACTTCAGGGTCTATCTACCATGAGAAGCTTCACTGCAAGATGATCTGGTTGAGTCATTTCACTGGACAACCACATATGCCAGCATCTTTGTCTTTTCTTAGGCTTCTCACATTCTTAAAGGAGAATATTCCAATACTCTGCCTGACAGCTGACTGCCAACATTCCAAGAACCAAGTGAGATAAGGGGCTAGGGGTCTCAACCATCAAAATGTGAAATTTTTAAATTTTCCATATGATACCTCTGCCTCAGCTATGCTCAATGTTTCCCCAGTCCAGAGAACTTCTGTTTTACTCTTTCTAGAGAATAAACCTCACATCTTCTGGTAAGGAGGAGGGCAGAGACAATCACCTAACTGTGTGAAGTTTTATAGGGGATCTTGGGATCTAACTGCTTAATAAAAATTTCAAGTAATACTCTTCTTTTAAGCCTCCCATTCACCTTCACTTATAGAAGTACTGATACCACTGATTGCTAAGCCTTTGGGGGTTCTTTGTTTCAAATTGTGTAGCTTATCAACTTCCCCCACTGCCAGTTTTGGATTCAATTTCCTCTGGTATGCAAAGGCAGTTTTTCTTGTATTTCTATTTTCTAGCTCAAAAAAAGATATTGTTATCATCATCTCTTCCCTAATTACTGTCATTGAGTTTGCCAAAGGAGTGGAGGTAAATGTGTATGTTCAAATTTTTATGGTCAGTGGGATGTTACGATTTACATGCTAAGAAGATTACACTGACCTTTTTGTGAAAAATAGACTAGGAGGGAGGAATAAGAGAAGGTGGGAAAGCGATTAGGTAGCCAGTCAAGAGCTATTTAAGAGAAGAAATAGAGCTTGATGGTAGATTGAGTGTGTGTGTGTGTGTGGTGCGTGAATGAGAGAGAGGGGGAGGGGGGAGAAAGAGAGAGAGAGAGAGATGTCACTGATGACTCTCAAGCTCGTGTAGCAGGATGGATGGTACATTTCATCTATTTTTTGATTTACTGCCAGGTTGTTTTCCAGGACTGCTATCAACTCACTTATCTCCCCTAACTACCACAATTGATGTCACCACAAAACTGACTCAGAGAAACCTAACATTGCCAGGAACACAGTAACCATGTTAAATTAAGTTATCTTAATTTAAACAGCACCACCAGCAACAACAACTACAACAGTGGCTCCCATTTATGGAGTAATTACTATAAGCCTGTTATACCCTTTCTAGATATTATTTCATTTAATTTCCCCAACAGCCCTGGGCGGTAAATACCAACTATGGTTTATTACTGTTGGATCCTTCAAGTGGATACTTTCTAAATCAATCAAGGTCTGGGGAGAATAATTTTCCCTAAAAATTGTGTCAGGTCTCTAGAAGTGATAAAAGGGCATTACGTAAGCCATTGTCATTCCTAATCATTTGCTGTACACGGGTTTGCTGTACCAAACCCGTGGTAAGAGACATCTGCTCTTTGTCAATACTCCCTCCCCTGCCCATGAACCACTTCCTCCCATTCTTGCCTTGCCATTCTTTCCTTTTAAAATCCTTTCTTATGCTTTATTCCATCTGCAGCACAGAACTGCAGCCTTATTCTACTCCACCACTTCTTCATAGGAGAAATAGAGACTTAGAATGGAGATGAAGAGGACTTTGCAAGCTAATGTGCAATTTGGGGAATAAAGCACTTGAGAATGGAAATGTCTTAAATTGTTCACGTGAACATAGCTTGCAGGAAGACAAACAAGGGCATCTGGGAGAAGTGATTTTAATGCAATTTGGAACTGTTCCTGAGCTTCTTGAGAAATAGAATAGTTGGGAGAACTGGGAATAGACAGTATACACTAAATTAATTCACCATTTTATTACTTGGGGTTGTGACCCTTGGGAAAACCTAGGAGGATATCTTAGTCAGCTTGTGTTGCCATAACAAAATGTGATAAACTGGTTGACATTATTAAGCAATAGGAATTTATTTCTCACAGTTCTGTAGGCTGGGAGTCTGAGATCAAGATGGCTGGGTTCTGGTGAGAGCTCACTTCCTGGCTTGCAAATGGCTGCCTCCTCACTGTGTCCCCATACAGTGAAGAGAGAGCAAGCTTTCTGTTGTCTCTTCTTTGAAGGGCATTAATTCCTCCACCCTCAAGACCTCATTTTTATTGAAGGATAATTGCTTTACAGAATTTTGCTGTTTTCTGTCAAACCTCTCCAAACAAACTCTCAAGACCTCATTTAAGCCTAATTACCTCCCAGAGGCCCCACCTCCAAATCCCATCACATTAGGGGTTAAGGCTTCAGCATCATGAATTTTCATAAGACACAATTCAGTACATGGCGGAAGATCAAACTTTGTTTTGTGGGGTCCTCATTGAACCTCCCCCTCCCCTCAGTGTTAATCAGTAGAGTGAGAATATAAGGCACTGAAAACAAAGTCAGGTTGTTGTCTCAAACACAGGTGAGGTTTGCATGTGTGTCCATGTTTTCCTAGGTACCACTAACTATGGCAGTGCTTGTAGAGATGACTCACTCTTTGCCTTTAACCATTTTGTTTCTGCTGAGTTCTGGTTAGATTCTTAGTCTTTCTCCGTAAATTTCTTTCTTCTGTGCTATATTAAGCTTCATCAAGACATACTTCTGGTATGATGATAAAAGAGATAACTAGATTGATTGACTACATACTGAAATATCATAGATTTTCCTCCCTTGATAAAGGTCTTTTTTTATTTGACTAGTGAAGGTGGATGAGTGGAATTCAGAGGATAGAGTTCTTAAAAGAGATTTGACTTCTTTGGAGACAAGAATGATGAGGGAAGATTTTGTAGTCTTGACGACATCACACATGTGCTCGCTCTCTCTCCTCCATGGAAACTGAAACGTGTGAATGAGACTCAAGAAGTCAGCTAATCCTGACTCCCCCCACCACTCCCACCTCCACCACTAGCCTTAAGGGTGAGTGTTTTTCTTCTGCACTGAGAATGAATGTACTAAAGAATGAAAAAAAAATCACAGTGCCATAAGTAACTAAGTAACTTAGTTTCTGGGTTATTATAGTTCAGGTTGCTGCTATAGAATCTTCCATTATTGCCCTAGGCACCTTTATAATAGAGTTCATACAGCCATTGACTGTGAACCCAGACGTTTGAGTTTCAACTAATTAATGAGTCTCAATGCATGCATGCAACTCTGGATAGGGAGTAGTTTTTATAAATTTTTTTTTTTTGGTTTAGTGCCTGTTTAGGCAGTCAACCATATTCACCCTTTCACCAAGCATCTATTAAGCATCTACTCTATGCCAGTTACTGTAATAAGTATTGAAGGTGTAAAGACACAGGTGCTGTGTTGTCCTCAGTCACTCAGTTGTGTCCAGTCTTTGTGATCCTATGGGAGGGACCCCCCACCCCCACCATAGCCAGCTAGGCTCCTCTGTCTATGGGATTTCTCAGGCAAGAATACTGGAGTGGGTTGCCATTTCCTTCTCTAGGGGATCTTCCCAACCCAGGAACCGAACCTTCATCTCGTGAGTCTCCTGCATTGGCAGGGGATTCTTTACCACTGTGCCACCTACAATTTACTGCCTTCCATACTACTACAGCTCCATAGACAGATCTCTCTTTAAGACAAAAGCATGCACAAATCACTGAAATACAGAATAATAGGATTAGATGCCTAGATGAAATGATAACTCAGAAGAGGAATAATCTATCTTTGCTCCAGGGGAACCAGAGAAGTGTTCATAAAGGAGGTGACAGTTGAGATATGTTTCGAAGAAGGAGAAAAAGGGAAAAGTCATTCCAGGCATAAGAAAAGGTATTTGTGAAGAAGCAGAAATTAAAGGGGTTTAGAATGTTCAAGGATCTGTAACAACTTCAGTTTGACTGAAGCAATGTCAAATGATCTTGCTAGAAGGGGAAATTAGGGTGATTATGAAGGACCTCCTTAAAGAACTTGGACAGCTTTGAATGTTCATAGGCAGAAGCATCAGATAACATTATTGACAACTGATAAAGTTCACTCCAACAACTACATGGAGGATAGTTTGGAAAGAGGCAAGAATGAATGCAGGGAGAGCAATTAGAAGGCTGTCAGAACAATCCAGGTGAGAGGTGATAAGGGTCAGAACAAAGGCAGTGACAGTGGAAGTAATGAGGAGGTAATATGATTAAGAGGCAATTCTAAAGAAGATTATAACAGTATTTTGTGGCTAACTGAATGTGGTTACTGGGGAGAAGAAAAAGTTTTGTGTGATTCCCAGATTTCCAGTTTAGGTGACTTGATAGATGACAAGGCCATAAGTTGGTTGAAGAGATCCAGTAGATAGTTGAACACATGGATCTAGAGTAGAGGAGAGATGTGTAGGTTGGAGGTAAAAATGTATGTATCATCAATGTAGTAGTTGTGGCCATGGGAGTAGAGAAGATTTCCCTGGGAAAGTTTGCAGACATATAAGATGGGCATTGTGAATAGGACCTCTAGAAACAGCAATCTTTAAGGGATAGGCACAGTTTGTTGAAGGAAGGGAATGAATAATGAGAGAGATAGAAGGAAAACCTGGAGATATGAAAGGCCTGGTTCCCAGTGTCAACTACTATGTAGAGGTCAAGAAAGATGATGATAGGAGGCCCACATGATTCAGTACTAGAGGGCATATTCAGTAGAATTGCACCAGAAGAAACCCAGGCCAGGGGGGTTGAGACACAAATGGGAGAAAAGGAATTGAAGACTGAGAGATTACCCTTTTGTGTTTACTTTGCATTATGGATTTATAAACATTTCAATAACAACAAAACTTGCCCTGAGAGTCTGTTGTACACTGAGATGCAGTGATTAGCAACAGATTCTTTTTATCTGAATCTCATATTTAGTATTTCTTTTTGTATATTGTACTGTGGTTTACATAATATACACATAAGTAAAGATACATATATGAGGGTGTCTTTGGTTTCTCATAAGGTAAGCACAATTACAGTTTAGGAACTCCCATCTGGAGAGTAAGGTCCATAGACCTACTGACTCCTTTGGTTTAAGAAAAGCTTCTACCTACATAAAAAGCTCCCTAACCTAGCGGGAATGTTATTTTGTAGGGTATGAATCCTTCCTGGAATCATTTGAACTAATACATGCTGGGAATATTGCTCTTTCTGTGTGCCTTTTATAGGCATAAAGACTTCTCTGCAAATCAAGACTGAGGAGCACTTCTGAGTCCATCAGGGATCCTCAAGGCAGTTATGAAGACTAAACTCTGAAATTCGTGGAGGGACCATCTCAGACGCTGGTGCTTAATCCTTTCCTCACTCTATCACACCAGGAGTGGGGTTGTGTGACTTGCAGTATCAGAAACAATAATTCAGTTATAGCCAAGAAGAGAGATAATAATGATGGGCCACTTTTATTAAATAGCCAGATGTTGTCCTCAACATTTTACATCAATTAAGTAAATTACTGTGTTCCCAGGATACAGATGTGGAAACATAATCAGAGAGGTCAAGTGACTTGTCCTGACAGACTACTTTTTAAGAAGTGTGGTGGTAAAGGAAGAGAGAAAGTGGAAAGAACAGTTTTGGAGAATACAGGTGTATTTTGCCATTTAACTGAATTCTTATTTGAATTCTGTCCTCTTTGAAGAAGATATAGATTGTGTGCCTAGTCCAGTGTCAAGAGAACACTGGGGACGGATAAGAGATGAAGATGGCAAAGTTCCTGACTTTGTGGTGCAAATGGAGTATTTGATGAGGCAAGAAACAGACATATAGAAAAGTGAAAACTAAATGGTGCTTCTTAAAGTTTAGTTGTAAGGCAGTTGCTTGGAACTTAAAGTGCACTTCATATCAGGAACTTGCTAAAGATGGGTAGTATAACAGATGCATCCACAAATACAGTTTGTCCCATGACATAGCTAAAATGCTGTATATTTGTTATAAAAATTAGTATGATAAATAATGTGCTTTTGTTGTTGTTGTTCAGTTGTTAGGTCATGTCCAAATCTTTGTGACCTCATGGACAGCAGCATGTACTCCCTGTCCTTCACTATCTCCCAGAGTTTGCTCAAATTCATGTCCACTGAATCAGTGATGCTATCCAGCCATCTCATCCTCTGTCACCCTCTTCTCATTTGGTTTCAGTCATTCCCAGCATTAGAGTTTTTCCCAATGAATGGGCTCTTCGTATCAGGTGGCCAAAGTATTGGAGCTACAGCTTCAGTATCAGTCCTTTTAATGGCTGTTCAGTGTTGAGTTCCTTTAGGATTGACTGGTTTGATTTCTTTAAGAGTCTCAGAGAATCTCGAGTCTTCTCTACACCACAATTTGAAAGCATCATTTCTTGGGCACTTAGCCTTCTCTTTAAAGAATGTTTTTAAAGATTCTTCTTAAAGAATCCGTCAGCAATGTGGGCGAACTGGGTTCAATCTCTGGGTTGGGAAGATCCATACATGACTACTAGAAAAACTATAGCTTTGACTATATGGACCTTTGTTAGCAAAGTGATGTCTTTGCTTTTTAATATGCTGTCTAGCTTTGTCATAGTTTTCCTTCTAAGGAGCAAGTGTCTTTTCATTTCATGGCCACAGTCAAAGTCTGAAGTGATTTTGGAGATCAAGAAAATAAAATGAGTCACTGATTCCACTTTCTCCCCCTTCCATTTGCCATCAAGTCATGGGGCCAGATGCCATGACTTAGTTTTTTGAATGTTGAATTTTAAGCCAGCTTTTTCACTCTCCTCTTTCACCCTCATCAAGAGGCTCTTTAGTTCCTCTTCACTTTCTGCCATTAAAGTGGTATCATCTGCATATCTGAGATTGTTGATATTTCTCCCAGTAATCTTGATTCCAGCTTGTGATTCATCCAGCCCAGCACTTTACGTGATGTACTCTGTTCAGTTCAGTCACTCAGTCATGTCCGACTCTTTGCCACCCCATAAACTGAAGTATGCTGGGCTTTCCTGTCCATCACCAACTCCCAGAGCTTGCTTAAACTCATGTCCATCAAGTTGGTGGTGCCATCCAACCATCTCATCCTCTGTCATCCCCTTCTCCTCCTGCCTTCAATCTTTCCCAGCATCAGGGTCTTTTTCAGTGAGTCAGTTCTTCGCATCAGGTGGCCAAAGTATTGGAGCTTCAGCATCAGTCCTTCCAATGAATATTCAGGACTGATTTCCTTTAGGATTGACTGGTTTGATCTCCTTGCAGTCCAAGGGACTCTCAAGAGTCTTCTCCAACACCACAGTTCAAAAGCATCAATTCTTCAGTGCTCAGCTTTCTTTATGGTCCAACTCTCACATCCATACATAACTGCTGGAAAAACCATAACTTCAACTTGATAGAAGTTTGTCTGAAAAGTAATGTCTGCTTTTTAACATGCTGTCTAGGATGGTCATAACTTTCATTCCAAGGAGCAAGCTGCAGTCACCATCTGCAGTGATTTTGGAGCCCAAGAAAATAAAGTCTGTCACTGTTTCCATTGTTTTCCCATCTATTTGCCATAAAGTGATGGGACCAGATGCCATGATCTTCGTTTTTTGAATGTTGAGTTTTAAGCCAACTTTTTCACTCTCCTCTTTCACTTTCATCAAGAGGCTCTTTAGTTCCTCTTCACTTTCTGAGATAAGAGTGGTGTCATCTGCATATCTGAGGTTATTGATATTTCTCCCTGCAGTCTTGATTCCAGCTTGTGCTTCATCCAGCCCGGCATTTCTCATGATGTATTCTGCATATAAGTTAAATAAGCAGGGTGACAATATACAGCCTTGATGTACTCCTTTCCCAATTTTGAACCAGTCCATTGTTCCATGTAAGGTTCTAACTGTTGTTTCTTGACCCACATACAGGTTTCTCAGGAGACAGGTAAGGTGGTCTGGTATTCCCATCTCTTTAAGAATTTTCCACAGTATTGTTGTGATCCACACAGTCAAAGGCTTTAGGCTTAGTCAATGAAGCAGAAGTAGATGTTTTCTGGAATTCCCTTGCTTTCTCTGTGATCCAACAAATGTTGGCAATTTGATCTCTGGTTCCTCTGCCTTTTCTAAATCCAGCTTGTACATCTGGAATTTCTCAGTTCACTTACTGCTGAATTGTAGCTTGAAGGATTTTGAGCATAACCTTGCTAGCATGCAAAATGAGCACAATTGTCTGGCAGTTTGAACATTCTTTGGCACTGCCCTTCTTTGGGATTGGGATGAAAACTGACATTTTCCAGTCCTGTGGCCACTGCTGAGTTTTCCAAATTTGCTGACATACTGAATGCAAGACTTTAACAGCATCATCTTTTAGGATTTAAATAGCTCAGCTGGAATTCCATCACCTCCACTATCTTTGTAGTAATGCTTCCTAAGGCCCACTTGACTTCATGCTCCAGGATGTCTGGCTCTAGGTGAGTGACCACACCATCGTGGTTATCCCAGTCATTAAGACCTTTTTTGGTACAGTTCTTCTGTGTATTCTTGCCACCTCTTCTTAATCTCTTCTGCTTCTGTTAGGTCCTTACCATTTCTGTCCTTTATCGTGCCCATCCTTGCATGAAATGTTCCCTTGATATCTCCAATTTTCTTAAAGAGATCTCTAGTCTTTTCCATTCTATTGTTTTCCTCTACTTCTTTGCATTGTTCACTTAAGAAGGCCTTCTTATCTCTCCTTGTTATTCTCTGGAACTGTGCATTCACTTGGGTATATCTTTCCCTTTCTCCCTTGCTTTTCACTTCTCTTCTTTTCCTCAGCTATTTGTAAAGCCTCCTCAGACAACCACTTTGCCTTCTTGCATTTCTTTTTCTTTGGGATGATTTTGGTCACTGCCTCCTGTACAATGTTATGAACCTCTGTCCATAGTTCTTTAGGCACTCTGTCTACCAGATCTAATCCCTTGAATCTATTTGTCACCTCCACTGTATAATCATAAGGAATTTGATTTAGGTCATACCTGAATGGCCTAGTGATTTTCCCTACTTTCTTCAATTTAAGCCTGGATTTTGCAATAAGGAGCTGATGATCTGAGCCACAGTCAACTCCAGGTCTTGTTTTTGCTGACTGTATAGAGTTTCTCCATCTTCGGCTGCAAAGAATATAATCAATCTGATTTCGGTATTGACCATTTGGTGATGTCCATATGTAGAGTTGTCTCTTGTACAGTTGGAAAATGGTGTTTATTGTGACCAGTGTGTTCTCTTGACAAAACTCCTTTATAGCCTTTGACCTGCTTCATTTTGTCCTCCAAGGCCAAACTTGCCTGTTACTCCAGGTATCTCTTGACTTCCTACTTTTGCATTCCAGTCCCCTAAGATGAAAAGGACATCTTTTTTGGTGTTAATTCTAGAAGGTCTTATAGGTCTTCATAGAACTGATCAACTTCAGCTTCTTTGGCATCAGTGGTTGGGGCATAGACTTGGATTACTGTGATGTTGAATGGTTTGCCTTGGAAATGAACTGAGATCATTCTGTTGTTTTTGAGATTGTACCCAAGTACTGCATTTCTGACTCTTTTGTTGTCCATGAGGAGTACTTATTCCATTTTTTCTAAGGAATTCTTGCCCACAGTAGTAGATATAATGGTCATCTGAATTAAATTTGCCCATTCCTGTCCATTTTAGTTCACTGATTCCTAAGATGTTGATGTTCACTCTTGCCATCTCCTGCTTGACCACATCCAATTTACCTTGATTCATGGACAAAACACGATCCACCAGAGGAGGGAATGACAAACCACTCCGGTATTCTTCCCATGAGAACCCCATGAACATGAACAGTATGAAAAGGCAAAAAGATATGACAATGTATTATGAGCCCACCAGGTGGAAGGTGTCCAACATGCCACTGGGGTAAAGCAGAAGGCAATTACTAATAGCTCCAGAAAGAATAAAGTGGCTGGGCCAGAGCAGAAATGATGCTCAGTTGTGGATGTGTCTGGTGGTGAGATAAAGTCCGATGCTGTAAAGAACAATATTTAATAGGAACTTGGAGTGCTAGGCCCATGAAAAAAGGTATATTGGATGTGGTCAAGCAAGAGAAATAATGCACTAATAATTAAATAAAATTATAAAGTTTATTAAGACGTGTTTTAGTGCTGGTACTTGAAGAGAAACTGGTTTAATTAGGAATGGGATAAAATAAGATGAAGGCCCATGAGTAGAGCTTCTGAATAGTACTTTTGGCATTTTTAAGGACCTTAGAAGATGTTGCACAGGTTTTTATTTCTACCATATTTAATTTCACTTTAAAGCACGTGGTTCTGAATTCATTAATTTGGTTGCATCAGCACTGCTTTTACACTCATCAACCATAATTATAGCCTTTGGTTGAATCAGAAATGGAACAAAGAAGAAAACATTAAGGCTATCATAGATTCTTGGGTACCTAGGAGTAGGTAGCATAGATTCTTGGCTACCTTTTCACCTCCTAAACACTTGGTCCATAGTTTCCATCCAGCCTGTTTTCTCCCTAGTTGTATAGCTCTTCCAATTTCTTTCTGCCTTAGTTTTTCCCTCCCCCAGACTGCTTCATCCATTTCTTTTATCTGAAAATCCTGAGGTGACTTCTATATATGTTTTTTACCTAGCCTCTGCCCTCTTTTATAAAATTCCCAATAACTGCCCAACATGACCGCAAGATCTTTGCTGCTTCCACTTTCCTTGAAGTAGAAAAAGTTGTAAGCTTCCAGTCTTACCCATTTTGACCCACATTTAGACAAGAGAAAATAAGGGAGTCTTTTAGGGTCAATGGAAAAGTGCCAGAAGAGAAATGCAGCTGTGCTTGAAGATATAAGAATATTTATGAAAAAATACCAAAAGGAGAAATACATGGTGGAAGAGAGACAAAAAGGAGGTAACACAGGATTCCTAAGTGGGAAGAAAATATATGTATGGTAGAAAATTTCAGAACAGATGATGTCCTGAAGCAGGAAAGCTGTGTTATTCTACAGAAAGGTCTTGATGTGGGTGGTGATATGAAATTGATTGTTTGAAAGGTTACAAACCAGAGAGTGTCTATGAGCCAAATGAGGAAATAAAGTTGCTGAAGGAAATTATGGACTTGGAAGTTACAGTGAAGTAAACTGGTCAGAAATAGTTTCACAGAAGAGAGAGGATATAATGATCATAAAAATAGTAAGACTCAGATATATAGAAAGAGAAGCAGCATTGTAAATATAGGCAGCAAATTTATATTTAAGGGAAGGTATTTCTGATTGAAGTGGAGTTTCTTAGGGGAAGTAACTAATGTTAAAATTGAAACGGTAGAAATGGACTAGATTGTGACTTTAAGTGACAGGTCAAAAAGTTTATATTTTATTGTATATGGAATGAGGAGCTTATGGCAGTTTCTTGATCAAAGTGGAGGTGTATGAAACTCAGATCAACTATGGTTGTGAGGATTGAATAGAGCAGGTAGAGGACTGAGGCAGTGAGATCAGATAGGAGGTTAACCTGAGTTGATATTAGAGGGGATGGGAAAAGGAGAAATGTAAGAGACATTACCAAGTAAAATTTACCAAAGTTTTGTAACTAACTGGATGGGGAGGAGGGCAAAATTGTGAATAGTTAACAATGACCATTAAATTTGAGCCAGAGTAGAGGATTGTAGAAAGGAATTTATCACAGGAAAGCAAATGGACACGTGCAAAAGTTGTTCATTGTGGCATTATTTGAAGTAGCAATAATTTGAAAAGCTTTAAGACAACCTAAAGGTATATATTAATCAGGATAATAAATGATAGATATTATAATAACAACCCTGAAATCTCTGTGACTTGAAACCATAAAAATATACTGTTTGTTCGTATATGACCAATGATATATTGTTCACACAGATGGTCCAATGAAGTCAGTGAGGGATCATCTGCTTCTCACAGTCATCCAGATATTCAGTTTCTGCCATCTTGTAAACCACTATCTTCCACATAATTGCCCCATGGTCACAATATAAGGGAAAGAGAGAGAGCAGAAGGACTTGTATTTTAGCACCAAGGTTTAGCAGTAGAATGTATCACTTCCATTCACATTCCATTGACCAGAACTAGTCATATTGTCCACCTGTAAATTTTTATGTGTTTAGCAGGAAAACAGAATAGGTCACTGAACACATAACAGTGTCTCTGACACAAGGTACATCAATAGGAAATGACTAAATAAGCTGTGGATGTCTTCTATGTGATATTATTCAACACTTAAAAAAGAGAATGCAATATATCTATGTAGACTGACATGGAAATATCTACAGAATAATTTGTTGATTGAAAAGAACAATTTTTAAATGATACATTGCAGTGTAACACTGAGATGAAAAAGCCCAAATGCCTTTGTTTTCTATAAGTAAATATTCTGTCTGTATATATGTCCATGTGTAGAAAAAGATCTAGAAGTGTACCAAAACCCAAACTGTCAACAAGGATTATTTCTGAGGAGGAGAGGAGTGGACCTTGACTATTAATGGTATGCAAAATGAGCCTCATCTGTAACATCAAAAATTTATAAGGAAAATGAATGCATATATTGTGCATATGGTCAAAATTTATATAAACAGATGTATTTGGTTTTATTGTAGTTTTATTTGTTTCAAAAAAGGATTATAGGTATGAGTTTAGTTTTTGATTTGCTGAGTTTAAAGAACTAATATAATATCCAGGTTGTTGGTTGTTGGGGTCTAACAGTCAGCTAGAGATACAGGTTTGGAACTTTGGGGGAGAAGCTGGGGTTAGGGATGTTGACTAGAGGCTAGTAGTGAAGCCAAAACAATGTAAAGGACCTCAAAGGCAATACTCCTCAAAGCACCTCAAAAGCAGACTGTGATGAGAGCAGACACTTTGGGTAGAATGTAAATCAATGCACTGCTTCCTTCATCGAGAAAGCTTTGTTACCCAAAACTGCCAGCTGGGCTAATCTATGTGCTTAATGATGTGAGTGATTTACATTCTGGACAAGCTTCTTATCTCATTGTGGACTAGTAACTAATAATTTGAGTATCAGTACTGGTACATGAACTATGGTTTGTGTAGCAGTGCTCTGTGGGAGAGACAATGTAGAGACATAAGGGATTTCCCTTGTGAACCTTGGGCTGTGACTGTATTTGGAGGGGATAGGAGGAAAAGAGAAAAATATTATGGCACTACACTAATGGGTAGTGTTCCTGGAATCAAGTGAGAGAAACTTTGAGGAATGGAAGGAGAGTGGTCAACAGTGTCAAATGCTACAAAGAGGTAAAGAATGAGAGAGGGAAAGTCATTGGAGTTGACTGTGTGTGTGTGTGTTTGTGCGTGTGTGCATGGGTGCACACATATGCATATGTTTGAGAAAACCTACCATGTTATAAAGCATGAATTCTGTGTCATGAACTGTGCCATATACTCTACAATTATTATTTCATTTCATGGGTTTACTGATAAAAGTAGAAGAGTATAGGAGAGTGATGGGGCTAGAAGCCAGAAGGTTGGAGATTAAGGAAAGGGCAAATAGATGGACATAGACAGTTTTTGCAGAGAAAGTAGGTAATACAAAGAAGGAAACAGAATACTGGGTAGAAATGTATGGAGAAGGGAATTCTATGGTGCTCACTTAGAATGATGTTTTCAGTAAGGTGGTAGGCAGGATTGCGTAGCGGGGGGCGGGGGCTTGACTGAGCAGAGGAGGTGTGTGATGAATACTCTAGGGAATGTAATGGAGAAGCCAAAATCTATGTATAAAATGACTTCAGCATATGAAAACAAAAACTCAAGGTACTGGATGCAATGCAGTTTCCTTGGTTTAGAGTGTACTCTACTTCAAATCCCACACAAAGTTTCTTAACTTCCTTGTATCATTCAATTACAAGTTCAATCTCTTTAAGGAATTTCCCCAAATCTCTTTTTCCTTGGGATGTATTGTTGTCACTAAGTTGTGTTGTTGTTGCTAAGTCATGTCTTACTCTTTGCGATGCTATGGACTATAGCCCGCCAGTCTCCTCTGTCCATGAGATTTTCCAGGCAAGAATACTGGAGTGGGTTGTCATTTCTTCCTCCAGGGGATCTTCCTGACCCAGGGATCAAACCCGCATCTCCTGCATTGCAGGCGGGTTCTTTACCGCTGAGCCACTGGAGAAGCTCCTTTTAGGATAGTGGCAAATTAAAAGGAGGATATTTGAGTTGTCCCATAGTCATGGAGAAGGGGAGACCAGTGGTGATTCACTTGCTGTAGGCCAGGCAACTAACTGGCTTCACCTTAGGCGTTCTACCTAATCACTATGTGTTCTATGCATGTGTCAGTTGAGATTTGGCTGGTCTTTTTGGCTGGCAGACAACCTTGAATACTGCTATAGTCAATGGGTTTGAGAATCTCTGGCTTTGAGGTCCAGGTACTTGGTAGCACCTAGGCTTTGACTAGCTGACCAGCCCTCTTAGAATTTCTCTATCCCTAAAGCGTCAGTTTTTTAAGGCAATCCTGCTGTTCTCAGATTTCCTTCTGAAGCTAACCGGTTGTTCTTTTTATCATGATCACTATTATCATCAGCACCTCCCTGTTTCCTACTTTCATTTTCAGCCTCTGAAAAAGTATGTAGGTGAATGAAGACACTGACCTATGGCTCTTCTCAGAACTGGAAAAGATTTCTTCTTCTAGTGTGACAGAAATTTCCTGTCACCTTGAGTTCTTTATATACTGTTGCTTATAGTAAAATTATGTATAGGTTTTCAAGTCTTGCTCTTAATACACACTGAGGAGTTTCTAGAATTTACATGTATATGTACAGTTGAGTCTCTTTGCTGTCCACCTGAAACTATCACAACATTGTTAATCAGCTGTACTCCAAAACAAAATAAAAAGTTTAAAAAAATAGAATTTAAAACATCCTTATTTCTCTCAGAAAATCCAGAATATTATGGCTCCTATTGGGTATAGACAAAAAATTAATTTAAAACTTAGTTTAAAATATTAGACTTTGACCCAGTAATTCTATTCTTAAGAATTTATCATATTGATAAACATGTATGTATGCAAAATGATGTATAGTCAGGATTACTCACTATAGCATTTATTTGTAAAAGCATAAGATAAGGAATTGAACTGCCCACCAATTGGTTATGGTTACTATAGGCAGTAAGGGTGAGGTGCTGCTGCTGCTGCTGCTGCTAAGTCACTTCAGTCGTGTCCGACTCTGTGTGACCCCATAGACGGCAGCCCACCAGGCTCCCATCCCTGGGACTCTCCAGGCAAGAACACTGGAGTGGGTTGCCATTTCCTTCTCCAGTGCATGAAAGTGAAAAGTGAAAGTGAAGTCGCTCAGTCGTGTCCGACTCTTAGCAACCCCATGGACTGCAGCCTACCAGGCTCCTCCGTCCATGGGATTTTCCAGGCAAGAGTACTGGAGTGGGGTGCCATTGCCTTCTCCCAAGGGTGAGGTAGTTTCATACATATCAATATGAAACTATACAGAAATATTATGTAAAAGAAGCAAGGTTTACAAGAGTGTAAACTATGTATCTTTTGTGTCCACAAAACTGAATGGGAGAGAAAGGGTGGAGGTCACCAGCAGGGTGGGAGGGGGAAGGGGGAGGAGATTCATGTAAAATTATATCCTTTTGAATTTTGTAACTATACATGTGTTTCACATAAGAAAACAAAACTCAAAGCTGAAGAAAATGACTTTAGCATAATTTTATGACCTCTGTTATCAAGGCTCAGAAGGGCAGAAATCACAAATGCACATGGTAGGGGTTACTTGTGTGTTGATAGAAGGTTAAGATGGTTGAGTAATTGACGCTACAGGGCTTCTAGCCAGTTTCCTTAATCTTGAATTTATAATAGCTTAATTTCTTTCAGGACCCTATTTCAAACAGACAGCTGTGACAACTAAAAAATCCCTCCTCTCAATTGGGATGTCATTGATGTGTTGGTAGAAAAAGCTTTGGAGCCTTTCAGTTCCCTCCTTCTCAAAAATAATTCTGAAAAGAAAACTAACTCACGTAAGTAAGTCCATAGGGACATTGTCTCTGCCCATCCATAAGTGGCTGTAACACCAAAGGATAGATGGGAACCTGTCTGACCCAAAAATAGACAGAAGATTGGGTAGGATTCAGTGTGGGGTGAAAGTGTCACACAGCACAGCCTGGGGATAAGGACAATTGAAGAGATCATAGTGGGGGAATGGAAGACCAACCCAAGGTGACTAATAGCAATACAAAGATGACAGCGACTGAGCTCAAGGATCATATAATTCCCAATAGAACTTTCAGTATGACTCTCAAAATAGTTTCTTTGCAGATTCTGTTCAGTTAATAAGTACTGGAAATTTCACAACTTCCCAGGTCCTTATCCCCATCAAAGCTCCTGAATCATTTGAAATCCACTGTGCTTTCTTTTTCCTTCTCCCTGTTTTTCCTTTATCCCTTATCTTTGTGTCCATTGTTTTGCAGATTCTGTTCAGTTAATAAGTACTGGAAATTTCACAACTTCCCAGGTCCTTATCCCCATCAAAGCTCCTGAATCATTTGAAATCCACTGTGCTTTCTTTTTCCTTCTCCCTGTTTTTCCTTTATCCCTTATCTTTGTGTCCATTGTTTTATAGCTTTTGTTGGGTATGCTTAAATTTGTAGACCACCAGAGTAGTTTCCGACAAACTTGTGAGTCAAGGCAATGAATTGGTTATTTCAAGATGGGTTATTTCAGTTCTGTCACGACTGGCAATGTAACCCTGGGCAAGTGCTTTCTGGACTTCACGTTCTAAATTTTTAAAATGAAGAGTTTGAGCTAGATCAACCAACGGTGTGCATTAGAAAATCTAGTTGCCCAGGTCTCCTTGTTGGAGCCGCGATAAACACGGACTAAGGCCTAGGTGCCTTGTTTTAAAAAGTGACCTCAGCTCAGTTCAGTTCAGTCACTCAGTTATGTTCGACTCTTTGCGACCGCATGGACTGCAGCATGCCAGACCTCCCCGTCTATCACAAATTCCCAGAGTTTATTCAAACTCATGTCCATGGAAGCCATGGACTATCTCATCCTCTGTCATCCCCTTCTCCCACCTTCAATCTTTCCCAGCATCAGGGTCTTTTCCGATGAGTCAGTTCTTCACATCAGGTGGCCAAAGTATTGGAGTTTCAGCTTCAACATCAGTCCTTCCAATGAATATTCAGGACTGATTTCCTTTAGGATGGACTGGTTTGATCTCCTTGCAGTCCAAGGGACTCTCAAGAGTCTCCTCCAACACCACAGTTCAAAGCATCAATTCTTCGGCACTCAGCTTTCTTTACAGTCCATCTCACATCCACACATGACTACTGGAAAAGCCATAACTTTGACTAGATGGACCTTTGTTGGCAAAGTAATGTCTCTGCTTTTTAATATGCTATCTAGGTTGGTCATAACTTTTCTTTCAAGGAGCAAGTGTCTTTTAATTTCATGGCTGCAGTCACCATCTACAGTGATTTTGGAGCCCCCAAAATAAAGTCTCTCACTGTTTCCATTGTTTCCCATCTATTTGCCATGAAGTGATGGGACCAGATGCCATGATCTTAGTTTTCTGAATGTTGAGTTTTAAGCCAGCTTTTTCACTCTCCTCTTTCACTTTCATCAAGAGACTCTAGTTCTTCTTCACTTTCTGCCATAAGGGTGGTGTCATCTGCATATCTGAGGTTATTGATATTTCTCCCGACAATCTTGATTCCAGCTTGTGCTTCATCCAGTCCAGCATTTCTCATGATGTACTCTGCATATAAGTTAAATAAGCAGGGTGACAATATACAGCCTTGATGTACTCCTTTCTCAATTTGGAACCAGTCCTGTTGTTCCATGTCCAGTTCTAACTGTTGCTTCCTGACCTGCATACAGGTTTCTCAAGAGGCAGGTCAGGTGGTCTGGTATTCCCATCTCTTTTAGAATTTTCCACAGTTTATTGTGATCCACACAGTCAAAGGCTTTGGCATAGTCAATAAAGCAGAAATAGGATGTTTTTCTGGAACTCTCTTGCTTTTTCAATGATCCAACAGATGTTGGCAATTTGATCTCTGGTTCTTCTGCCTTTTCTAAATCCAGCTTGAACATCTGGAAGTTCATGGTTCATGTACTGTTGAAGCCTGGCTTGGAGAATTTTGAGCATTACTTTACTAGCATGTGAGATGAGTGCCATTGTGTGGTGGCTTGAGCATTCTTTGGCATTGCCTTTCTTTGGGATTGGAATGAAAACTGACCTTTCCCAGTCCTGTGACCACTGATGAGTTTTCCAAATGTTCTGGCATATTGAGTGCAGCACTTTCACAGCATCATCTTTCAGGATTTGAAATAGCTCAACTGGAATTCCATCACCTCCACTACCTTTGTTCATAGTGATGTTTCCTAAGGCCCACTTGACTTTGCATTCCAGGATGTCTGGCTCTAGGTGAGTGATCACACTTTCATGATTATCTGGATTGTGAAGATCTTTTTTGCATAGTTCTTCTGTGTATTCTTGCCACCCTCTTCTTAATATCTTCTGCTTCTGTTAGGTCCATACCATTTCTGTCCTTCATTGTGCCCATCTTTGCATGAAATGGTTCCTTGATATTTCTAATTTTCTTGACCAGATCTCTAGTCTTTCTTATTCTATTGATTTGCTCTATGTATTTGCATTGGTCACTGAGGAAGTCTTTCTTATCTCTCCTTGCTGTTCTTTGGAACTCTGCATTCAAATGGGTTTATCTTTCCTTTTCTCCTTTGCCTTTTGCTTCTCTCCTTTTCTCAGCTATTTGTAACGCTTCCTCAGACAACCATTTTGCCTTTTTGCATTTCTTTTTCTTGGGGATGGTCTTGATTCCTGTCTCCTGTACAATGTCACGAACCTCTGTCCATAGTTCTTCAGGCACTCTATCAGATCTAATCCCTTGAATCTATTTGTCACTTCCACTGTATAATTATAAGGGATTTGATTTAGGTCATACCTGAATGGTCCAGTGGTTTTCCCTACTTTCTTTCAATTTAAGTCTGAATTTTGCAATAAGGAGTTCATGATCTGAGCCATAGTCAGCTCCTGGTCTTCTGAAAAAATGTGGTCCACTGGTGAAGGGAATGACAAACCACTTCAGTATTCTTGCCTTGAGAACCCCATGAATAGTATGAAAAGGCACAATGATTGGACACTGAAGGATGAACTACCCCGGTTGGTAGGTGCCCAATATTCTACTGGAGATCAGTGGAGAAATAACTCCGGAAAGAATGAAGAGATGGAGCCAAAGCAAAAACAACACCCAGCTGTGCATGTGACTGGTGATAAAAGTAAAGTCCAATGCTGTAAAGAGCAATATTTCATAGGAACCTGGAATGTTAGGTCCATGAATCAAGGTAAATTGGAAGTGATCAAACAGGAGATGGCAAGAGTGAACATCAACATTTTAGGAATCAGCAAACTAAAATGGACTGGAATGGGTGAATTTAACTCAGATGACCATTATATCTACTACTGTGGGTAAGAATCACCTTAGAAGAAATGGAGTAGCCATCATAGTCAACAAAAGAGTCCAAAATACAGTACTTGGATACAATTTCAAAAATGACAGAATGATCTCTGTTTGTTTCCAAGGCAAACCATTCAATATCACAGTAATCCAAGTCTATGCCCCGACCAGTATGCTGAAGAAGCTGAAGTTGAATGGTTCTATGAAGACCTACAAGACTAACACACAGAAACGATGTCTTTTTCATTAGAAAGTGAAAGTTAAGTTGCTCAGTCATGTCCGACTCTTTGAGACCCTGTGGACTGTAGCCCACCAGGCTTCTCTGCCCATGGGATTCTCCAGGCAAGAATACTGGAGTGGGTTGCCATTTCCTTCTCCAGGGGATCTTCCCGACCTAGGGATCGAACCCAGGTCTCCCACATTGCAGGCAGACGCTTTAACCTCTGAGCCACCAGGGAAGCCCCTTTTCATTAGAACTAACACCCAAAAAATATGTCCTTTTCATTATAGGGAATTGGAATACGAAAGTAGGAAGTCAAGAAATACCTGGAGTAACAGGCAAATTTGGCCTTGGAATACAGAATGAAGCAGGGCAAAGGCTAATAGAGTTTTGTCAAGAGAACACACTGGTCATAGCAAACACCCTCTTCCAACAACACAAGAGAAGACTCTACACATGGACATCACCAGATGGTCAATACCGAAATCAGATTGATTATATTCTTTGCAGCCATAAAGTGACCTAGCTGATTCTAATACATTCCTCCAACTGAGAAACATGGGCAATAGATGATCATGAAGGGATTTCCAGCTGTAACATTACATAGAGAGACATGTGTATGTGTGTGTGTGTATGAGAGAGAGAGACAGAGAGAAAGAGAGACAGCCAGATAGGACTTTCACTGTCTGGAAAGAAAGCTATCTATTGTTTACAAAAGTCAAAACTGGAGACCTGGCACAGTAAAGTAAAATTTCTACATTTTCAATATACAGATATGTTCTGAAAGACTTACTAGCTAATGCATGCACACTCTTAACTGGCTTCCCCAAAGGAACAACAAAATATAAAAAGAAACAGGGCAGAATAAAAGCAGGACCTTCCTGGGAATATGAATATGGAGATATGTCAACCATAGGCCCAGCTCTTTAGAATCTTGCATTGTATGCCCCATCTTTTCCTAGCTTGCTGACACTTGGAAAGGACTCCCAGAATCACTGACATTAAGGTATTAAGAATTATTGTGTTTTGAAGTCTTATTCTGCCAGGGATGTTTGTATTTTGAGCAGCCTTCCTATGCCAAAGGACTATATTTTGAATCAATGTTTCTTGGAAAATTAGGGAACTATTGTCTATCAGGGGATCTGAATCTGGCCTCTGGATATCTATGATGGTGTTGTTATAAGGAGGAAATAAATAATTAAGAGTCTAGAGTGGAAGTGGATAGGTATTATGGGCATCAAGCATAGCACAGAGATTCTTAAGAAGCAGTGGGGAGAGGGGCTTTGCATAAGCCCTATGTGATGCATTATTACCTCCAATGGTAGCTGGACTGTAGATAGGAGTTTAGGAAAGTTGATATGGATGTTCCAGAGTGCAGAATTCCCAGACATGTACTTTAATTAGTGGGAGAACTGAAAAGGCCCTTGTATCTATGTTCCATCATTTTTTAAATGAATTGTTGGTGAGACAGTATTTTGCAGCTGTTCCACTGAAAGGAAAAGTCCATCCCAGTCAAGTGGATTCACTGTTAAAACAGATCTATAGGCTCCATATTTCCCATTAGCCCTCAAATCCCCAAGGTGTGAGCTCAGGCTTGAATCAGTGCCAATAATGTGATTTGGACAAGACCCAAAAAGCCCTCGAAAAGTCCTGAACACATCCCCTCCAGGGTTGGCTGTTTGCCATTGTGGCTTTGATGAGCAGTCAAGAGGAGATTCTCCCCTTGGGCCTTCTTATGTTGCACACAGTAGCTGCATAGTCTCTAGATGAAGAGCAGGCATATAGTTTTTATGATTGGAGGGGCAAGTTCCTGGCTCTAAAAAAGCAACCCTACTTTGTGCTTCTCTGTAGGCAGAGCCTCAGTCTCTCAGCTTCCATAATCCCCTATTTAAAATGCAGTTGCTCTGGAAGAATTCACACCTTATTATCATCTAAAATCTCTTGAACTGCTTTTAGATGTTCTTCGAAAGCAAACCTCCAGTTTAGGGGTTTTGTGCAGTGGTCCTTAGCAAGGTCTCTAGACCAATAGCAGCAGTAGCAGCTGGGAACTTGTTAGAAATGTAAATTCTCAGAGTCCCCCCAGACCTAAAACTCTAGGGGCAAAACCTAGTAACTTGTGTTTTAGCTCATGTTCTAAGTCATTCTGATGCATGCTAAGATTTGAGAACCCGTGGTATAATGAAAACACTTGGGCTTTGGGGCCTGACAAAGCTGGGTTTGAATCTGGACTTCACGCTACTTGGGTAACTTTGGATAATGACAGCAGCTAATATTTATTGAACGATGATGTACTATTTACTAGATAATGTGTTAAGCACTTTCACAGGATGTGTGTGTGTGTGTGTGTGTGTGTGTGTGTGTGTGTGTGTGTAATCCCTGTGGATTTTCACCATGACTTTAGAGATGAGGAAGCTGAGGCTCTGAAGGGTTAAGTGATGGAGCTCAGGTCAGGTAGTCTGGCTTCAGAGTCTGAACTTTTAAACTTCTACTTAACTTGAGTCTCAGTTTTTTCATTTGTAAAATGAGGCCAGTATTATCCTTCTTTGGAGAGTTTGGAAAAATAGAAGTAACATATCTCAGGACCAATTCTTCATAGATAATCCAGCTCAGCCCTGCTGAACTTGTGCTTTTAGAAAGAGCCTTTCTGTACAACTTACAGTATAGAACATGTCACCAATAGGGAAGCAGGGGCGAGATGCAGCCGTACGAAGAAGTGGCACAGAGCCTCCTTCCTGCTTCCTAAGTTGCAGCTTTAATCTAGGCTAGGCCCCTTCCCACTTGCCATCCCCACCTTTCATCTAGGCCTAACGGAGTTAAGGGAAGAAGCCCTCTCCATGGAAACTCCTCCTCCGCAGTGATTCAGGTAGGCCTCCAGGGATCCCCTTACTAGGAAACTGGTGCTGTGCTGTACTCCTCCATCAGTGAGATCTGGTGGGAACAAGATTGATGGAGAGGCCTCTCCCCAAACAGACCTCCTGCAAGCAGTTTGAAGATCCACACCCTGTTAGTAGAAAGGAGAGGTGACATAAAGCCTTGGAAAAAAATTCCTTTCCTTTTCTCATCTTCTTTACAGCTCCTATTTGGCCTGGCGGAAAGGGGTAAGATAGATTCCTTCCTATGCTTTCTATTGAAAGGTTGCCATGGAGACCAGACCAAGCCTCTGCCTTTAGCCATTTGGTAGTCAACAAATAATTATTGGACTGCTTTCTTCATTTTGTGGCCCCCTTCCCCAGGGACTATCCCTAGCTCATTGTTGCACACAGTAGGTGCACAGCTTATTCCTTCATTTAACCATTGTTAGCTTATTCCTTCATTTAACCATTGTTAGTTGAACAGCTACAATGTGCCAGGCTCTATTCTTAAGTTCTAGAGAATCAGAGGTGAATAACACAAATAAATGCTTGCTGGACTAAATTAAATTGAGTCAGATTGAATTTTTCAGCCTTTGGCAAGACACTGAACTATCTCAGTACTGAAAAGGATCCCAACTGATTTTCACAATAATTTATTTCATGAATATTTATTAAAGACTTACTCTGTATGAGGCACTATTCTAGCTGCAAAGGATACAGCAGTGTACAAGACCTTTGCTTTAATAGAGCTTACTTTCTTAAAGAAAAAGACACACAGTAAGTAAGTATATAAAAAAGATAATGATATTAGATGGTGGTAAGTGCTGTAAAGTGAAGTGAAAGTCGCTCAGTTATGTCCGACACATTTCGACCTCATAGACTATACAGTCTGGAAATTTCCAGGCCAGAATACTAGAGTGGGTAGCTTTTCCCTTCTCCAGGGAATCTTTCCCAACCCAGGGATCGAACCCAGGTCTCCTACATTGCAGGTGGATTCTTTACCAGCTGAGCCACAGGGGAAGCCCATGAATACTGGAGTGGGTAGCCTATCCCTTCTCCAGTGGATCTTCCTGACCCAGGAATCAAACTGGGGTCTCCTGCATTGCAGGTGGATTCTTTACCAATTGAGCTATCAGGGAAGTCCAAGTGCTATAAAGGTAATGACTTTAGAAAGTGACCAACGTTGGGATGAAGGATTTCTTTAAGTAAAGTGGTCAGGGTATGGTATTTGACTGGAGACCACGAAGATGAATCAGCCTTGGGAAGAGCTAAGAGAAGAGCATTCAGGGCAAGGAAACTATTTGCAAAGTCTCTAAGCTGGGAATAGCTTGACTTGTTCAAGGAACTGAACAACAATCAGAGTGACGTGGAGAATAGTTAAGAGAAGTAGGTAGGGTTTGAGCCATCTGAGATCTGCTAGACTGAGATGGGGAGTTTGTATTTTTGCTCTCATGTTGTGTGAAGCTGTTGGAGAGTTGCAAGCAGTATACATATATGATATGATTTATGTTTTCATTAGAAAACTCTGGCAAACTGTGTGGGAAGCAGATTGTGCAAGGAAAAGTGTTTCTACTGGGAGACCAGTGGAGTAGAGATGGCAATGTTCCGTTTAATTTTTCAAAGTTGTGACCAAAGTATGCAATATAAGCAAGAAATTAAAGACTGAATATATAAGTCTTGAGTTTAAACTAGTGCCTTGCAAAAGTGTCAGGCTATGTTCATTATGCTGCCTCTCATCTCAGTTAACTGTAGCCCTCTCAGGTTAGAGCTAAGACCAAAAAGGTCTCTCTAATTTGCAACCCTTTTCCCATATGTGTGTGTGTGCATGCATATGACATCTCAGTGTCTTCTCATTTAGTTCTCTAAATTAATTCTGGCACACACATACATACACATATATACACACACATATACACACACACACATATATAGGTTAATTCTGACCATTTCATATGCATATGTATATTCTGAGAATCAAAACAGTAAAATTGAAAAATTTGAAGTAATCACAAGAGTATGCTTCTTTTTACAGTAAGAAAAATCTATTTATGAACTATTGGATTTACAAACCAGCTAAACTAAGAGATAATTACTCATATTACACCATCCATATTTTTTTTGCTACCCCCAAACATTTGCTAAGGGGTTCTTTAAAATAGCAATTTCTCTAGTGCAGTTAAGTTTTTGTTTACAGATCATGAACCAATCATTGCTAATCATCAGCTGTGTGACAGTGGGGCTAGAGGGCAGAAAAATTCAATTCAAATCAACAAACATTTATTGAGGTCTACTTTGTACAAATAAGGAAGAGTGTAGGTCCTAGGGAAAATACAGAGATAGATAAGGTTAATTCCTTGCCCCTAGACGCATGAAACATTGTGAGGGAAAACATCTTGTACACAACTAATTATAACATGAGACAGCCTAGAACAGAGGTCTGTAAAAAAGTGCTATAAAACATGGAAAGAACAGTTTGTCCTGACTGAGAGAGGTGGGGGAGGCTTCATAGAAATGAATTTTCTTTCATTTGTTCATTTAATAGCCTTCATTGTGCCACTGTGCCAGAAACTGTGATGGATGCTGAGACGACCATGGTAAACCAGACCATAAACAAGCCAGTACAATCTAGTGTGATCAGGACTATGAGAAGGATAATAAAGGGTGCTATGGGAGTAAAGAGGAATGACATAAAATTTAGCCTTGTGTAGCCTTGGAAGAAAAGTTATGACAAACCTAGACAGCATATTAAAAAGCAGAGACATCACTTTGCCAACAAAGGTCCTTATAGTCAAAGCTATGGTTTTTCCAGTAGTCATGTATGGATGTGAGAGTTGGACCATAAAGAAGGCTGAGCACCAAGAATTGATGCTTTTGAACTGTGGTGCTGGAGAAGACTCTTGAGAGTCCCTTGGACAGCAAGGAGATCAAACCAATCAATCCTAAAGGAAATCAACCTTGAATATTCATTGGAAGGACTGATGCTGAAGCTGAAGCTCCAATACTTTGGCCACCTGATGTGAAGAGCTGACTCATTGGAAAAGACCCTGATGCTGGGAAAGACTGAGGGCAAAAGGAGAAGGGGTGGGCAGAGGATGAGATGATTAGATAGCATCACCAACTCAATGGACATGGATTTGAGCAAACTCTGGGAGATGTGAAGGACAGGGAAGCCTGGTGTGCTGCAGTCCATGAGGTCACAAAGAGTTGGACATGACTTAATGACTGAACAACAACAACAAGAATATAGGTTAGCAAAGTAGGAGCTGGGATGAAAACGGGGGACAGTGTTCTAGACAAAGGAAACAGCATGTAATAAGGCTTGACGGTGTATACAGGGAAAGGAAGACAGAGACAGAGGATATGGTGACTGACGATAATAATTTCCTGACATTTTATTGTATTACTATAGTTTGAATCTGCAGCAAGAGATTTTGTACAGCTGCTCCTTAGCAATCAGGTTCTTTTCATTAGCCACTGGTACTGTAGTGTCTTTGGTTAAGTCAAAGAAATATCCATTAACAAATACTGCAGTAGCTACCACCATCCTTATATTCATAACTAGTCCTGGGTAGGTTGGGAAAGAGAGGTGAGATGACCATTCCTGGGTATTTGTTTTTTCCATAGCAGCATTGTATCAAATTAGTCATTTTGCTTCAGATAATGGGCTTCCTAGGTGGTTCAGTGGTTTAAAAAAAATTCACCCTCCAGTGCAGGAGACACAGGTTCAATCCCTGGGTTAGGAAGATCCCCTGGAGGAGGAAATGGCAACCCACTCTAGTATTCTTGCCTGGAAAACTCCATGGACAGAGGAGCCTGGTGGGCTACAGTCCTTAGGGTTGCAAAGAGTCGGACATGACTGAATGACTAAGCATGCATGCAGTGTCAACAGGATTCTAGAGGACAGTAACACATACACAATTTTTTTCAGAGATTTGTACCCCAAACCAATCCTTGTGGATCTTCTAGAGGTTATTGCCTTTATTTAAAAAGAGGCAAAGTAGGACCTTTTATGGGGCTTTCAGAGTTAATGGAAGTCTTATCATTTGTGACATGTTCCAGAGATAATAAAGACAACTGATTACTTTTATATATTTCAGAAGCACTATATTATAATCATTTTCTACATTTTAATACTTCAAAAAAATCTGCACAAGCATATACTTAACTTTGTCCATTGGAAACAACAGATACAAATAAAACAACTTTGTGTGTGTGAAATATAGCATACACACAGAAAAATGCATGAAACATAAATTGTTTAACATTCAGTTCAGTTCAGTTGCTCAGTCTTGTCCAACTCTTTGCGACCCCATGGACTGCAGCATGCCAGGCTTCCCTGTCCATCACCAACTCCCAGAGCTTGCTCAAACTCATGTCCATCGAGTCAGTGATGTCATCCAACCATCTCATCCTCTGTCATCCCCTTCTCCTCCTGCCTTCAATCTTTCGCCAGCATCAGGGTCTTTTCCAATGAGTCAGTTCTTCACATCAGGTGGCCAAAGTATTGGAGTTTCAGCTTCAGCATCAGTCCTTCTAATGAATATTCAGGACTGATTTCCTTTAGAATGGACTGGTTGGATCTCCTTGCAGTCCAAGGGACTCTCAAGAATCTTCTCCAACGCCATGGTTCAAAAGCAGGGAACCCTCTTACACTGTTGGTGGGAATGCAAACTAGTACAGCCACTATGGAGAACAGTGTGGAGATTCCTTTAAAAACAAAAACCACCACAATATTGTAAAGTAATTAGCCTCCAACTAATAAAAATAAATGAAAAAAAAAACTGGAAATAGAACTGCCATATGACCCAGCAATCCCACTCCTGGGCATACACACTGAGGAAACCAGATCTGAAAGAGACACGTGCACCCCAATGTTCATTGCAGCACTGTTTATAATAGCCAGGACATGGAAGCAATCTAGATGCCCATCAGCAGACGAATGGATAAGGAAGCTATGATACATATACACAATGGAATATTACTCAGCCATTAAAAAGAATTCATTTGAATCAGTTCTAATGAGATGGATGAAACTGGAGCCCATTATACAGAGTGAAGTAAGCCAGAAAGATAAAGACCAATACAGTACACTAACACATATATATGGAATTTAAAAAGATGGTAACGATAACCCTATATGCAAAACAGAAAAAAAGACATGGATGTACAGAACAGACTTTTGGACTCTGTGGGAGAAGGCAAGGGTGGGATGTTCTGAGAGAATAGCATTGAAACATGTATACTATCAAGGGTGAAACAGATCGCCAGCCCAGGTTGGATGCATGAGACAAGTGCTCAGGGCTGGTGCACTGGGAAGACCCAGAGGGATGGGATGGAAAGGGAGGTGGGAGGGGGGATCGGGATGGGGGACACATGTAAATCCATGGCTGATTCATGTTAATGTATAGCAAAAACCACCACAATATTGTAAAGTAATTAGCCTCCAACTAATAAAAATAAATTAAAAACAAACAAACAAGAGCATTGATTCTTCAGTGCTCAGCTTTCTTTATAGTCCAACTCTCACATCCATACATGACTACTGGAAAAACCATAGCTTTAAACTAGATGGACCTTGGTTGGCAAAAGAATGTCTCTGCTTTTTAAAAGGCTGTCTAGGTTGGTCACAGCTTTTCTTCCAAGGAGCAAGCTACTTTTAATTTCATGGCTGCGGTCACCATCTGCAGTGATTTTGGAGCCCAAAACAATAAAGTCTCTCATTGTTTCCAATGTCTCCCCATTTATTTGCCATGAAGTAATGGGATCAGATGCCATGATCTTAGTTTTCTGAATTATTTCAATGTAAACAACTTTGCCCCCTGGAAACCAATGGAAAGTGTGCACCATTGGATCTGTAATAATGTGTGCACCTGTGTGTATGTACATGTGTGTATGCACATTTGTGAGCATGCATTTCTGTGTGTGTGTGTCATATTTTCAAAATGAAACATGGTTGATCACATAGTGGACAACCATTGTTGTCATTGCTATCAGTACTGTGCTGGAAGACTGGTGTGCATTGTCACACTTTATCCTCATAACTGCTACATGGAGATGAGTTGAGGCTCATAGTGGTTAGTGACCTGTTCATTTTCATCCAGGTAGGCCTTACATAGATCACTCATCTGCATCCAAAGACTGGGCCCTCTAAAAGAAGGCTAGTGGGCGAGGGGGATAAATCAGGCTGTGGCTGACTCCTTATGGGAGGATAGGAGAGTTTGCAAAGGAAAGAGCCTTAAATCATAGTTATCAGAAGGGCATGACAAGCTGCTCTTGCAGATGGGTCTGGGCAGCTAAAGTTTCTAGGTAGAGTTGATCCCTGCAATAAGTGCAGATTCCTATATTTACCATTTACCAGCAAGTCACTTCAGTTCTCCAAACCTCAGCTTTTTTTTACATTAAAAAAGTTATTGAGGCATAGCTGATTTACAAATGTTGTATTAATTTCTTTTGTACAGCAAAGTCACAAAGTTACTCAGTTATACACACACACATGACTGGGTGTTTGTGTGTATATGTATGTGTGTGTGTATATATATATGTGTGTGTGTGTGTTTATATATATATATATATATAGGGGTTCTTCTAGGAAGGTAGGTTGACTAAGAACAGTTTTGTGATTCCCAATATGTTCTCCAAAGCAATAAGCAGCCTTCAGCCACCATTACTGGGAAGTTGCCATTCCTTTCTACTTTAATACAGTTTCTTGGAGAATAAGATCAATCCGCGATTTACCTGAAGAATACTGGGATTTTCTACTTAGTTAATTCACTCACTTTACTGTTTTTTGAGCACCTATTATGTGTCTAGCTCTGTTTTAGGAAGAGCTGTGGTCGACAGATCTCTATGCTCGATGACTACCCAGAAAAGGCAACAACCTATATAATCAGACTCTCAGAGCAAGATGGATACCATAAACAGGGCAATCAGAGTCCCAAGTGGTGAGGGGCATGACTGAGGCTTGGTGTGGTCTGGAGGATCAAGCATTCATGCAAACAGAGATAGGCATAAACTCTGCTAGGTCTGTCATATCTCTGAAGAGAATTTTATTCTTTAGCTCTCACCTAACTTTCTACAGCGGAGAAGGCAATGGCACCCCACTCCAGTACTCTTGCCTGGAAAATCCCATGGACGGAGGAGCCTGGTAGGCTGCAGTCCATGGGGTCACTAAGAGTCGGACATGACTGAGCGACTTCACTTTCACTTTTCACTTTCATGCATTGGAGAAGGAAATGGCAACCCACTCCAGTGTTCTTGCCTGGAGAATCCCAGGGACGGTGGAGCCTGGTGGGCTGCTGTCTATGGGGTCGCACAGAGTCAGACACGACTGGAGCGACTTAGCAGCAGCAACTTTCTACAGCAGTATGCATATGTACCTGTGTGCACACGCACACATATACCTATCCCAAATCACACAGAATCCTTTTGAATACTCACAATGGACCAGGCACTGAACTAGGCATTTAGGGCACAATGATGACTAAGGCTTTGTCTCATTTGGCTCTCCACCTTAGGCACCTCTTAAAATAGCTGGACCTCAAGTACTTTTTAGCTTGAACCTTTGCCACATGCTTCTCTTTGTCCTTTTCCCAGCTTCTTCAGGGCTGCAGTTTCTGGTTTTCCTCATCATTTCTTTTCTTTTTCTTCTTCTTCTTCTTCTTCTTCTTTTTTTTTTTTTTTACTATTTTCCCCCTCTTTTGATGTCCTTTTTATTTTGAGCCTGTTGAAAAATGAATGCGAATACCTATAGCTCATCCTTGCAGACAGCCCTGAGCCACCCCTTGCTGACTTAGAGTTGCTCCACACTGTACTACCCTGGAGTCCCCTTCATTACCCTAGCCAGCAGCAGGCAGAAAGTCAGCACTGCTGATTTTCTTCTCCATCTTCATCACTGTTATCATCAAACATCCCCAGGGTGTCTACAAGTATTTCTCCCACCCCTTTTTCTTCTTTCCCTCTTTTCCTATTTGTTAGTTCTTCATCTCCCCACTCCCATCTCTTTAACATCTATAAATCTTTTATTTTTCAGTGGCAATGAGCTTTCAGACCATTCCATCCTTTTTCTCTGGTGTTTCATCTAGTTCTCTGATTTCTAGTCTATTATCAGCCAGATATCAAAAGTGATCTGCCTCTGGACAGCTACAATATATACAGTGCCTATTTTTTGCTGCATGAGTTTCATCAGATTACATGTTTATATGTGCCTCAGCATGCCTTCAGAGAATCAATCCCACTCTTAATTATATGCACTACTTGAGGTTATCATTGATATTGATAAGCTCTGAATTCTCTTTTTGTCTTAGAGATGGATTTAAGACTTCCCTTACCTTATAGCCACCTCTTTTCCTAATTCTGTTTTTCTTGGGCCAATATTAGAATGAGTTTGCATTTCCTGAGCACATAAGAATTATTGGCAAAGGGAGAAGGGGAGCCTGGTGGTTGGGAGTGGAGGTGCCTGGATGCAGCCTCTGCAACTGGGAGGAGGGGCAAACAAGGGCTCTAAATGACCACAGATAATTCACAAAATAAATTATCCACAGGCCGATAATCAAGTGGCGAATATGCTTTAAACACTGCAGCAGGCTTCAAGCCATGATGAAGTGCTTTTTGGCGCTGCTCTTGTCACAGCTGTGAGACTGCTTTTCATAGTGAAGCAAAGCAGTGCTGTAGACACTAACTGGGCTGCAGAGGCCAGCCTTTGAGGGGCCATCAGTGGGTCTAATGCACTGTGTCCAAAGCATGAGACAAGCTTTGACCACCAGAAAAAGCTGATAAAGAGTCAAAAGTCCAAAGGTTATAGGGGTCCTCAAAGTCAAGAGCTTCTGAAAATTACCGTATTAACTATAGATTGCATTTGGGGACTGGGGAGTTCAGAGATCTGGGTTCAGTCTCATCCATGTGGGCTTTGGGTTTGAAGTAGGGCCTTAGGACCAGAGAAATAGAATCTTAAGAAAAATAGAGATGGACAGACTCCCTGTTGTAATGCTTGGACTAATATAAAAAAGTGAGAGGAAGTGGGAAAAGGGAAATCAGTTTTAAGGAAGTGCTGTAACTCAGAGGTTATACAAAAGCTTTGTGTTTAGCCTTAGCATTGCCAATGGATTGCTACTGAAGCTCTTTTAGGTCCCATCAAGTGGTGGGGCTAAGACTGCAAATACTCGTGTTTTAACCTTAAGATGCATGCTCTTCTTTGAAGACAGAATGGATCTTAAAGTTAATGACATCTTCCAATGGCCCTCAGCCATTTTGCATTTTGATACTTTTGAAATTTGGAAGTAGCCTTCACCTGATGCCATCTTAGACTTGAAATGTACTACTGTGCCTTATCTAAGTCAGGAAGGCACATAATGAGGACAGAACTGAGTTGCAGTGATTCTAGCTATGAAAATCTGAGCTAATGAGGGTTTCCATTCCTTTAGACTTTTTTTTGACAGTTACACCCTACTGTTGACTGGATTGGGGGTACCTGTCAAACCACACATCTATATAGTTCTTATTCAGGCTGGTGTTAAGATACACTGTCCATCCTACATTGTAAAGCTTCTTCTTATTTTTTTTCTTTCTTTATTTTTTTCCATCTATTTTTATTAGTTGGAGGCTAATTACTTTACAGTATTGTAGTGGTTTTTGCCATACATTGACATGAATCAGCCGTGGATTTACATGTGTTCCCCATCCCGATCCCCCCTCCCGCCTCCCTCTCCATCCCATCCCTCTGGGTCTTCCCAGTGTACCAGCCCTGAGCACTTTAAAGCTTGTTCTTGAGACTCAAAGGCAACCCCTTACATTCATTCCTGTTCACTTTTCTTTCATTCAACTCATTATCCCATTCATTCACTCAGAAAACATTTAGAGGGCCAGATCCTGTGCCAGGGCTGAGATACAAAAACAGCCCCATAACTTCTACATATTGTGGGAGGAATAGACAATTAAAAGACTAATAGATGAATGCTAAGTTGATATCATGTTTAGAGTTACATGGAAGCACATAAAAAGGGTACCAAGTCTCAATTTGGGCTTGGGAGGGATGAGCCTAGAGTGATATATTCACTTAACCTCTCATTAGTTGTGTGATCCCTCTGTGCCTCATTCTCTTTATCAATAAAATGAGGATAATTATATCATCCATCCATGGAATTGTAGGAATAAAATGAGTTGATGTGTGTGGAACTTTACATATGTGTTAAATATATCAAGAAAGGCTCTTCAGGGGTTTGAGTTTGAGCATTTGAGTAGTTTCTTAAAAGATGAAAATATTTATTTTAAAAGGGCAGGACAAATTGTTCAGTTGGGATAGGAAGAACATGGTACATTCTGAAAACTACAAATTTAATACAGCATAGACTGCATGAGCAATGTCAGAGGAGAAAATGACAGGGAAAGTGTCAAAACATGGGACTGAACCTTGTTTACTATGATAATGGGTTTGAATTGGATCCTGAAGGAAGGGGAAAGCCTTTGAAAATTTTTTGTCTTTTGTTAAAAATTAATTAATTTATTTATTTTACTTTACAATATTGTATTGGTTTTGCCATACATTGACTTGAATCCTCCATGGGTGTACATGTGTTTCCCATCCTGAACCCCCCTCCCACCTCCCTCCCCATCCCATCCCTCTGGGTCATCCCAGTGCACCAGCCCTGAGCACCCTGTCTAATTTTTAAGTCATAATGATCCATCCTTTAACCTATGAGATAATTACTATCTCACATTACAAATGATGAAGCTGATGCACTGAAAAATTAAATAACTTGCCCATATCTATGTAGCTAGTAATAAACTGAACTTGGTAATCTAGGCTACAGAGTTTGTATGTTTAACTACTATATCCTTAACCACTCCTTCAAGAATACAAGCAAAAAATCACTTTTCAGGTGAAAAATGATGAGTTTAGTCTTTGACATGTTAAATTTCTGGTACTTATAGATATTTACGTGTTTATGCCCTGCAGGCAACTGGATATACACATGGAGAGTTTGACCAAGAAAGCTGAGCTTGATAGGTCTGAAAGTCAATCTTAATAGAGCATAGAGTGCTAAAATTAAAAATCTGATGTAGAACCTGGGAAACTCCAAAATTTATCAAATGAGTGGGGAAAAGAAATCCATAATGTCAACTAAGAATGAGCAGCAAGATGATTCTGAAGAAAAGCAGAGAGTAGGATAACAATCAAAATATGAGAATTTCAAGAAGGAAGGTGTAGTTGACAGAGTCAAATGTTGCAGGGAGGTCAAATAAATCAAAGATGTAAGATGATTATTTGGGATTATGGGATTTGTACTTCCAGTAAGATTGAGTAGACATAGTTTTCCTTATTCTGCTCACCTGTTGTGCTTGTACTCAGTCACTGAGTCATGTCCGACTGTTTGTGACCCCATGGACTGTAGCCCACAAGGCTCCTCTGTCCATGGGATTTTCCAGACAAGAATACTGGAGCGGGTTGCCATTTCCTACTCCAGGGGATCTTCCTGACCCAGGGATCAAACCTGCATCTCCTGCATTGGCAGGAGGATTCTTTATGACTACACCACCTGGAAAGCTCACTAAATGTAGCTAAAAACCCTGGAAATTTTCTGTAGAACAAAAAGACTATTAGTAGAGAGAAGAAGGCAGACCAGATAGAAACTTTGGATCCAAAGGAATGACATAGAGATGAATCCTCTGGACTGAATTCCGTTGTGTTTCATATATCCCAGCTTGGGTGTTAGAGAAGCCAACAACAATAGGTACGGGGGGAAAAAAGGCCTAGAAAATCTTGTTATCTCCAGACAAAAGACAAGGAAAGGGGGAAAATAGCAAGAAAGAAAACTCCAAGTCAACATCACAGAAAAATCTGTGGACCACTCCCCCACCCACATTGTCAACAAAGACAAAATGAGTGCAGCCTTTCACCCTGACCAGGCTGTAACAAGGTACCCAACCCCACACCACCTCCTGCCAGGGAAGTGTCAGAGAGTGTGAAGTGGGAAGTTGGGATTTTCATCCTACCAATAGGTGACAGGACTACCCTTTCAGGATGTCAGTGAAAATCACAGGGAGAACTTGGACTTTCATTTCCACCTGGTGGTGATGACAGACCTCACCCTCTACTTGCTTGAGTGATGTCAGAGGAAGCCTTGTGGAGAATTGAGACTTTTAACAATACTCCCCCTAAATATCAATCAATGGAGGCCTATGGAGAAGCTGGACTTTAATTCTTGCATGAAAGTAATAAGGTAGCACCCACCCCTCCCACACCAGAGCAGTATCAGAGAAGACCTGTAAAGCAAAGTGTTTAAGTAAAAACCTATGTCCCACAACAAAATACCCCAAATGTCTAGATTTCAATTTTAAAAAATGACTCTTCATACTAAGAACTAGGGTAATCTCCACTTGAATGACAAAAAACTATCAACAGACACCAACAGCAAGATGATACCAAGAGATGTTAGAATTATCAAAACAAATATAAATAGATGTCATAAAAATGCTTCAATGAGTAATTACAAACATTCCTGAAATAAATGAAAAAAGAAAAACTTTTAGCAAATAAATAGAAATTCTCGGCACAGAAATGAAAGATATAAAGAAGAAGAAAGTGGAGATTTTAGAACTTACAATACAATAACCAAATTCAAAAAGTCAATGGATGGGTTTAATATCAGGATAGAAAAGGCAGAGGAAAGACTCTGTGGACTTGAAATTAGAACAGTAGAAAATACCCAATGTGAATAATAGACTGAAAACAAAGAAGGCCTCACTAACTTCCATGTTATTGGTGTTCCAGAAGGAGATGGGGAAAAGGGTGGGGCTAAAAAAGTATTTGGAGAAAAATAAATGGCTAAAATTTCTTCTAATTTGGCAAAAGACACAAACCTACAGATTCAAGATGCTAAGTGAACTCAAAACATCCATGCCAGGAAATCTGTGCCAAGACACATCATTTTCAAAGTTTTGAAAACTAAAGACAAATAAAAACAATCTTAAAGTAACAATAGAAAAATAATGTGTTTCCTACAAGAGAAAAACAGCTAGAATGAGAGTGAATTAACCATTAAGGTTGGGAGGAAATGGCACAGGAAAAATAACTTCTGAATCAGAATTCTATACCTAGTGAAATATGCTTTAGATATGATGGAGAAATAAAGACATTCTCAGAGGAAGGAAACTGGGGCTAGCAGACCTATTTACCTTAAAAGAATGGCAAGGAAAGTTTTCAAAACAGAAAAGAAATTATAAAATAAGGGATCTTGAAACATCAGGAAGGAAGAGCTGCCAAAAGAGCAAAAATATAGGTAAATACAATAAGCTTTTTGTTATGGAGAGAATGGTGTACTTCCAAAATTCACATGTTAATGTCGTAACCTGTAGGACCTCAGCATGTGACTGTATTGGAGATGGAGCCTTTAAAGAGATGATTAAGGTAATATAAGGTCATATGGGTGGACACTGAGCTTAGGACACAGACATGCACACAAATAAAGAAAAAATCATGTAACTACACAGCAAGACAATGATCACCTACAAGCTAAGCAGAGAGGCCTTGGAAAAAACCAAACCTAAAAAAATGCCTTGGTTTTAGACTTCTAGCCTTCAGAACTGTAAGAAAGCAAATTTTTGTTGTTTAAACCACCCAGTTTATGGTATTTTGTTATGGAAGCCCTGGGGGGTTAACACACGTTCCCTCTCATAAGTTTATAAATTGTACTTGATGGTTGAAGAAAAATGATAACACTGATGCTGTACTCAATGTATATAGAAGGGATATTTGAGACAATTATGTTATAAATGTAGGAGAGCAAAGAACATAAAAAGAAGTAAGGTCTCTATACTTAACTGTAACTAGAAAAGGACTGACACCAGTAGAATGTGTTATTATACATGTATAATGGAGAACTAAGATTAATCACTCAAATGCTATACAAATAAATAAATTAAAACTAAACTAAAAAGTTCAATTAAATTATAGAGAGGAAAGGCTTCCCCGGTGTTATTAGTGGTAAAGAGCCTGCCTGCCAATGCAGGAGACTTAAGAGACACAGGTTCAATCCCTGGGTCGGGAAGATCCCCTGGAGGAGGGCATGGCAACCCACTCCAGTGATTCTTGCCTGGAGAATCCCATGGACAGAGGAGCCTGGTGGGCTATGGTCTAGAGGGTCATGAAGAGTCAGACACAACTGAAGTGAATTAGCACAGCACAGCAATTTTTAAAAAGCTGTAATAGTGCTTACCTTCATGATGGAGACATTCTCACCCTTCGTGTTATTTCAATTTTCTTTCTTTCTTGATTATGCTTAAAATAGAAGAGGCTAATTATAAATTAAAAAAAAAACAAAACAGAGAACTGAGAAACCAAATAACAGAAAACCAGATTTGCTAAAAATAAAACTGTAGGCTTAAGCCCTAGTATCAATAATTACATTAAATTCAAGTAGTCTAAATATCTCAATTCAAAAACAGAGATTGACAGAGTGAATCGAAATAAAAAATTCTAACTAAATGCCAACTACAAGAAACTCACTTCAAATATAATTATATATATATATATATATATATATATATATATATATATAATACATGATGAAATTAAAAGTATGGAAAAAGATATATTATGCAAGCATTAATTAAAAGAAAGCAAGAAGCTTGCCTGGTGACTCAGTGCTAAAGAATCTGCCTGACAATGTAGGAGACATGGCTTCGACCCCAGGTTCAGGAAAATCTTACATGCTGCAGAGCAACTAAGCCTGGGCACCACAACTATTGAGCCTGTGCTCTAGAGCCCGGGAACCAAAACTTCTGAAGTTTGCTCACCCTAGAGCCGATGTTCTGTAACAAGAGAAACCACCACAACGAGAAGCCCAGTGCACCACAACTACAGAGTAGCTCTCCACAGCTAAAAGCCCGAGCAGCAACAAAGACCCATCCCAGCCAAAACCAAACAAACAAATAACCTTTTTTAAAAAAGAAGAAAGCAGAAGGGGATAAATTGAATTTATGTAAGGCAGATTTCAGAGCAAAAAATACAAATCACCAGGAACAAAGAGGAATATTTGTTGTTGTTCAGTCACTAAGTTGTGTCTGACTCTTTGCGACCCCACATGGACTGCAGCACACTAGGCTCCTCTGTCCTCCACTATCTCCTGGAGTTTGCTCAAATTCATGTCCACTGAGTCAGTGATGCTATCTAACCATCTCATCCTCTGTCGCTGCCTTCTCCTTTTGCCTTCAATCTTTCCCAGTATCAGGACTTTTTCCCCCAATGGTTCTTTGCCAAAGTATTGGAGCTTCAGCTTCAGCATCAGTCCTTCCAATGAATATTCAGGGTTGATTTCCTTTAGGATTGACTGGTTTGATCTCCTTGCTGTCCAAGGGACTCTCAAGAGTCTTCTCCAGCACCACAATTCGAAAGCATCAATTCTTTGGTGCTCAGCCTTCTTTATGGTCCAACTCTCACATCCATACATGACTACTGGAAAAACCATAGCTTTGACTATATGGACCTTTGTTGGCAAAGTGATGTCTCTGCTTTTTAATATGCTGTCTAGGTTTGTCATAGCTTTCCTTCCAAGGAGCAAACATCTTTTAATTTCATGGCTGCAGTCACTGTCCACAGTGATTTTGGAGCCCAAGAAAATAAAATCTGTCACTGCTTCCACTTTTTCCCCTTCTATTTGCCATGAAGTGATGGGACCAGATGCCATGATCTTAGTTTTTTTAATGTTGAGTTTCAAGCCAGCTTTTTCATTCTCCTCTTTCACCCTCATCAAGGGGCTCTTTGCTTCCTGCCATTAGAGTGGTATCATCTGCATATCTGAGATTGTTGATATTTCTCCCTGGCAATCTTGATTCCAGCTTGTGATTCATCCAGCCCAGTGTTTCACATGATGTACTCTGTGTATAAGTTAAATAAGCAGGGTGCAGTATACAGGCTTGTTGTACTCCCGTCCCAAGTTTTAACCAGTCAGTTGTTCCATGTCCAGTTCTAACTGTTGCTTCTTGGCCTACAGATTTCTCAGAAAATAGGTAAAGAGGTCTTGTAATCTCATCTCTTTAAGAATTTTCCACAGTTTGTTGTGATCCACACAGTCAAAGGCTTTAGTGTAGTCAATGAAGCAGAAGTAGATGTTTTTCTGGAACTCCCTTGCTTTCTCCATGATCCAACGAATGTTGGCAATTTGATCTCTGGTTCCTCTGCCTCTTTGAAACCCTCCTTGAAACTCTTGTATTATTACAAGAGGAATATTACATCATGATAAAATGATCAATTTATCAAGAAGACATAAGAATTCTAAATGTATAGAAACAAACCAACAGACTACATAATATTTGAAGCAAAAATTGATGAAACTGAAAGAGAAATAGACAAATCCTGAATTATAATTGCAGACTTCAAATATTCTCTCTCAAGAATCAGTAGAACAACTACTGTAGAACATTAACAAGGATTATAGAAGAACTCAACAGGATCTAATTGATGTTTATACAGTATTTTACTCCAAAACATCAGCATACGCATTCTTTACAAGTGCTCAAAGAATATATACCAAGAGAACCCATGCCCTGAGTTATAAAGAAAACCACAAGAAATTTAAAAGAAGTGAAATCATACAGAATATGTTCTATGACTGCAATAGAATCAAGTTAGAAATCACTAACAGAAAGACAAGTGTTTATTTCAAGGATTAAAAAAAAATGGCTTCATTATTTGAAAATCAAGCAATGTAATCCAGCACACTGAGGCTAAAAGACAAATATAAGATGTTCATATCAATTGATGCGGAAATACAATTGACTAAATTCAACACTCATTCATAACAAAAACTCTCAGCAAACTAAGGATGGAGCGAGACGTCCTAAGGTTGATAAAGAACATATACAAAAGATCCACAGGTAACATCATAATGGTTAAAGACTGAATGTTCTCCTAAGATCTAAAACAAGGCAAGGATTTTTGTTCTCACCATTGCTACTCAACACAGCACTGGAAGTTTTAACCAGTTCTATAAGGAAATAAAAAGCATACAGATAGGAAAGGAAGAAATACTATTTTCTCCATTTCCAGAAGACTTGATTGTCTATGTATCAAATCTCAGGGAAGGTGCAATAAAGCTCCTGGAACTAAACAATAAGTTCAGCAAATACATAGGATATGAGGTCAACTACAAAAAGTCAATTTTATTTCTATACATCAGCAATGAACATGTAGAAACCAAAATTTAAAATACAATACCATTTACAGTGGGCTTCCCAGGTGGTGCTAGTGGTAAGCAACCTGCTTACCAATGCAGGAGATGCAGGTTTGATTACTATATTGGGAAGATCCCCTGGAGGAGGGCATGGCAACCCATTCCAGTATTCTTGCCTGGAGAATCTCATGGACAGAGGAACCTAGCAGGCTACAGTCCATAGGGTCAAAAAGAGTCAGACACAACTGAGGCAACTTAGCATGCATGCACCATTTACAATATCACTCAAAAATAAAAATTAAACACTTAGGTGTAAATCTAACAAAACATGCATAAGATTTGTATGTTGAAATTATAAAATACTGATGAAAGAATTTAAAAATATGTTTAAATGGAGATATATATTGGGTTCATGGATTGGAAGATTCAACCTAGTAAGGATGACAATTCTCCCTAAAGTGTTATACACAGGTTTAATGCAGTCCCTATAAATCCCAACAAGATTATTTGTAGACATTAGACAAATTTTTTATTTTATATAGAAATGTACAGGCTCTAGGATAGTTTAAAAATTCTTTGTTTTTAATTGCCTCAAACTGGAAATAATAATTATATCCTACACAGATGAATGGGTAAACTATCTTATATTTATACCATGGAATACTATTTGACAATGAAAATGAATGAACCATTCAACAACTTGGATGGATCTCAAAGGAAATGTTTTGAGTGAAAAAAGCAAATCTCAAAAAGTCACATACTATTTGCCATTTATATGACATCTTCAAAATCACAAAATTATAGAGATGGAAAACAGTTCCATGATTAACCAGAGTTAAGGATAATGGGGGTAAGGAGGTGTTTGGAGTGTAAAGGAGTAGCATGATGAAGACCCTTATGGTGATGGTGTAGTTCTGTACCTTGATGCAGTGGTTATTACAGGAATCCACATGATATGATGACATGGCACACACACATTGTACCAATACAATTTCTTATTTTGATTTTGTACTATAATTAAGATGTGATCATTGGGGAAAACTGGACGAAGGGTACATGGGGCCAGTCTATAATATCTTTGTAATTTCCTGTGAATATGTAATTATTTCAAAATAAGTTAAACAAAAATTTGAAAAAACAAACTTTGTCCAAGTAGTCACTGGAGACATTGAAAAGGGCCATTTCAGTAGAAAAGGAGATGTTGAAGGTAGAGAAGAGAGAAAAGATAATGGAGCAACATTCTCGAGGAAGCAAAATATGAGATAAAGGGTACAGATAGAGAAATAAACCTTGGTTCGAAGGAGATACGTCTTTTCCTCTGAGGCATGAGGGATAAGGTTAGGGTAGTTGCAGGTGAAGGTAAGTTTCTAGGAAGAGAAATAAAGTTGGAAGAATTTCTATCCTGATGACCTCTGCTTTCTTAGTAAATAGGAGGCAAGTTCATCTACTGAATGTATTGGGAGATATGGTGGGTAGGGGACTTGAAGTACTTGGTGAAAGTTTCGAACAGCCACTGATGGTATTGAAATAGGAATCTGATTAGGGTAGCATAGGAAGAATTTCTGGTCATTTGAAGATCAGGCAAAGATTGGAGATCAAGATTTTTTTGTGTGATTTTTCACACAAAAATCAGATTTGTGTGATTTTTCTCTATCACACTCAGCCTAGGATAGGTGAAGAAAGGGCAGGTGACCCTTATAAAAGTTTGGTTGCTAGGGTGCAGTGGAGGGACAAGATGGAAAGGCAGTGTCAGAGAGAGGACAGTAAAGAGGTGAAATTTATTGCTCAAGGGTTCTATGGTGGTTAAAGGAAGCAACAAAGTTTCAGTGAGATTGAAGAATTGATATCCTAGGAGTTAGGGAGTGAGAGAGTTAGAAACATAGGAAAGCCTGGTCAGATAATAGGATATTCAAGTGCAAGTTTCAGAAATGGAACTGTTCCAAGTGCTAAAAAAAAGTCTAAGGGTGGTTACAATTGAAGCAAGAAAGAGAAGGTCACCAGAGTCTATTATACAGAGTGAAGTAAGTCAGAAAGAGAAAGACAAATACTGTATATTAATGCATATATATGGAATTTAGAAAGACAGTACCAACAATCCTACATGCAGGGCAGCAAAGGAGACACAGATGTAAAGAACAGACTTTTGGACTCAGTGGGAGAAGGCAAGGGTGGGATGATTTGAGAGAATTGCATTGAAACATGTACATTGCCATATGTAGAATAGATGACCAGTTTAAGTTTGATTCATGAAGCAGGGCACCCAAAGCCAGTGCTCTGAGACAACCCAGAGGAATAGGATGGGGGAGGGAGGGGGTGATCAGGATGGGGGAGACACATGTATCCCTGTGACCAATTCATGTTGATGTATGGCTAAAACCATCACAATACTGTAAAGAAATTATCTTCCAATTAAAATAATTTTTTTTAAAAAAGCAGAAAAAAAGAACTGTGAGCCCACATGGATTAATGGGTTAGTGACCACTGATGTCCCCTGAGGATGGCACTGAACCTTGTATGAGACAGGAAGAAACTAGGGGTAGGATCCAAAGTCTTAAATAAGTGTGGAAGAATGACCAGAAGGTTTTTGCATGGTATTGACCACTTGCTGAAAGTGTAAACCTCAAAAAATGATTTTTTTTAATATGAGTAGTTCTTTGGAAGCAGCAGTGGAGAATTAGAAAGATCCTTGATACCGTCTCCTGGCTATAGCACACTTAAAAGGACTTAAGGAGAAGTGGTATTCTTAAGTGAGATTCATTCATGCATTTGTACATTCATTCATGTGATAAATTGTTACAGATCAGAGACTGTATACTCTGGTCTGCCTGGGGTCAGTCCTGGTTCATGCATATTTCACTGATACGATTGTTAAAAATTACCTCTGTCACT
Organism: Odocoileus virginianus; assembly: GCF_023699985.2. Classification (NCBI taxonomy): domain Eukaryota; kingdom Metazoa; phylum Chordata; class Mammalia; order Artiodactyla; family Cervidae; genus Odocoileus; species Odocoileus virginianus. Next base: position 1,387,981 of record NW_027224335.1, on the reverse strand, counting down.
CTCAAAATGTTCCAGTTTGGATGATAAATTATATGGTCATTCTAGTTATAGAGTACTTACGGCCTGGTTAAGAGGAAAGATTTTTGTGCCTCCTTATTAAGTTTTCCATCACACCTGATTTCATTTACATGTTTGGGGATGCTCATTCACTCTATCGGGAATCATCAAATTCTACTATCAACCACCCTCATTTCTCCAATTGTTGAAAAAAATATCAGGAGAAACTGTCTGGCACACAGATATGCCCTGCTTGTAGCATTTCCCTAAGTTAAAAGTTCCATAAATAAAGAAAACGAAGTTAGCCTGCCATGGCTAACACTTGATAAGGCCTACTTATTTTTTTATTTTTTTAAATATGTTTTTAAACTACCAATACATTTAGAAATATGGACCTGGGTTAACATCAGACACACTGATCAATAGTTTGTGGAACTCCTTTTCCCCCATTTTTTGAAAGTCAAAATTATATTTTTCAGTATCTAGTATTTTAGAATTTTTCCCAGACTTCATTCCTACTTGTCACCCCCTCCCCTTCAAAAACCCTTTAGTTTTCCCTTTCTGACCTCGTGATATACAACCAACAATTTGACACTTAGCTGACCTTAAGTAATTTCCATATTTTGCTTTCTTGCCTTGGGGACTTTGCACATGTTATTTTCTTTGCCAGGAATAGCCTTCCACCCCTTCCTAACTCTCTCTTTTGCCTTGTTAATTCCTGCTTGTCCTTCAGTCATTGCCTTAGCTATCACCACCTCTCAGAAGTCTTTTCAGCCTCCAGGAAGCATAAAAGTGTCCCTTCCTTTATGTTCCTATAGCACTGTTCCACTCCATGATAACCTTTATTCAATGTCTATAGTGGTGTGTTTACTTGTCTGTGTTTTTCACCAGATTATGAGTTCCATGAAGCCAGAGACTTTGTCTTGTTTATCATTGTATCCCTAGCCACCTTGTGCAATGCTTGCCTCACAGCAGACACCTAACACACACACACACACACACACACACACACACACACACACACACACACACATATATGTATATATATATATATATATATAGAGAGAGAGAGAGAGAGAGAATAACTGAATGACCAAAAGTTCTAAACCAAGTTGTTTAAAATGTTTTCTTTTGCAACTATGAATATACAATCAGGATCATGGAGTAGAATATTTTAAATGAGGTCTGATCTGGAAAACCCAGGCCTTTAGTAGCCAGATTCACTTGCTAGAGCTGTTTTCCTCACCCATATAGGATCTCCTTTGGGAGAGCAAATTAAACATCATGTCTCACTTACATTTCTCACAGATATACATAGTATGGAATACATAAAAGCATCTCAAAAATACTTTTCAATTTATAGATGATATTAGAGTGTCATTTTGACTGCATGTTATTTGGTGCTGTCTCCATTTAATTACTTCAGATAATGAGATGAAAAGCCCATTTCTTGCTATGACAGCCAGACCTTTCTCACAGGCATTTTCCTCTTTTGTTTACATCTATTTCTGGATCTATCTACTCCCTGATTCCTGGAGATGAGTTTGGGGGTGGGAGATGGCATTTGGCTCTGGTGTCTCTTTGTCCCAATTATCCTCAGTTCTAGACCCACACAGATAGTACGAGTGACCAATTGTATGGGGAGCACTGGTTCCTGACCTAAAAGCCCAGATTCCATAGTAATTAACTAGGCAAATACCTTTCCTTTATGAACCACAGCATCTTTATCTGTCAAGGGGAGGATTCAATTAGCTGATTTCTTAGTTCTAAAATTCATCTGATTCTTTCCTTTGTAGCTTTACTTCTAACCCCACAATAGGCAGCCATCACTGAGGCTTCCAACTTACCTCAAATTCTGTCTTGCCTCAGATTTGAATCATAACAAATAGATCCCCGGGAAGCATCCCAATGTGTAAATTATTAATGTTCCCACCACACAGTCTCCATGTGAATATTTACTTAATATCACTGGGTATCTAATCCTGACAACAAATCATCATTTGAATGGTTTACTGATGTTTTCTCTTCCCTTCAGTGATTCTGCATAATGTCTTTCTTTCACCTTGAGGATTGTGTAATTCTTTCTTCTCCCATGAGACTCTGATAGTAAACAGCAAAGGGAATGTCAACATCTGAATCTCACCTTTAATGTTTTTCTTTCTATTCTTTTACAGATTGTTGCATTTTCCTCTATTCTCTATCCTCTTCTATCCCTGACCCCCTCAAGTCATTCCCACACCTAGAAGCTTGTCTTTTGCCCTCCCCAATCCATAGCTCCAAGCAGCTGTAGCCACAGTTCTGCTCAATGAAGTTCTTAATATGCTTCCTGATCTGGTTATTTCCCAGAGGGGGGGAAAAAAACTTCCCAGACATATTGGCTCTGTGCTCTGGGGCTTGATCAGCAGCTGTTGCATCCTTCACCTTCTCTCCGGTCTTTGCTATCCAGTACTCCACTCACTCTCACCCTTCACTCTCACCTCTTATCTCCCTTCCCCTCCCCCTTCCTCTCCTCCTTTCTTTTCCCACAACAGTTGCTTCAGGCTTGGTTTCAACCAACACTTTTCTCTGCCTACAGGTTGGAGAAGCTCTTTACTTTCTCTGAAATCTTCAGAGCTAACCCCCATTCATCACCTCTACTGGGGGTGGGTACTGCAACATTGATTTGATTCAAGATATAATGAAGTCAAGCTTCAGAAAAAAACTTAGAATGGTAATTCTCTAACTTGTTACAAGCCACTCTCTGTACTGCTTTGCAGATTGGAAACTTGTGAAGGGAGTTATGATCTAGTATATGCACCATTTCTTATTCATGATAGGATTGGAGAGTGCTCACTTCAATTAGTGTATGCCTTTCTGCAAGCTGGGGTGTCCTGGTCAGCTTAATTGGCCTCTGGAATGATGAACTCAATTCTGAATGTGTGGGGGAACCTGAGTTGAATTTCACTGAGTGGCAGGCAGCAAGCGATTAGTGTATCAGATGGAAGTGACTTTTGTTGTTGTTCAGTCACTAAGTTGTGTCTGACTCTTTGCGAACCCCATGGACTGCAGCATACCAGGCTTCCCCATCCTTCATTAAAGGAAGTGCCTTTAGGAGACACCGTTCAGACCAGCCCCTCATGTCTGCTCTACTTGGCTATCTATTAAAACCAACTAAAAAACATTAGGGAAAATCATTCACCAAAGTGACCTGACGAATGTTAATGACATATAGTCAGCTATTTTGTTATAAACCGAGGCAACAGAAGTGAAAGATAAGTTGGATAGTGAGGCGGTCAGGAAAGACATTAATTTTGACAACCCATATCCAACAAATCAACAGGCTTGTTGCTGGAAGGACAGTGATTTCTCACAGGGGAGAAGGGAAAGGCTACCTACTCTAGTATTCTGGCCTGGAGAATTCCATGGACTGCATAGCCCATGGGGTTGCAAAGAGTCTGACACGACTGAGTGACTTTCAGTTTCACTTTCAGAACACTCTTTCACTCCTTACCTTGTGTCCCTGCAGTTCAGAACTAGAAGATGTCGTGCTTTCCCTCAAGCTTCCTTAAATGGGACACCCCCATCATGAGTTAACTCTGCCAATTCTCTTTGGCATGGTATCTCTGGGTGGAAAATAGGGCAAACTGAGGAGAAATGTAAGGATCTAGTGTCAGTCATTGTGCATTTCTCTAGGATAAGGTTGAGGGGGTTCAAGGAGTATCCCTAAAAAGATTAACTATGCCCTTGTTAGATTGAGTGACAAGGGTGAGGGAGAGGTTTGTGACCTCAGTGCCCCTTAGCTGCCATCCACCCACACTTCTCTGATCTTAGAGTAAAGCAGGGGAATAAAAGGGGTAGTAAGAAATGCTGGTTTCCCCTGCTGACCCCAGTTCTCTTTTCCTTCTCTCTATTATACCTATCCCAGTCTCAACTTTACAGGAAGAATTGTGCTAATGCTCTGGTAGAATTGGGAAAGCAAATGCTTCCTCCTAGCTAACTAAGAGGTCTAACATAGCGGAAACAGCCTAGTATATATGGTTTAAGAGACAGACGACTCATGTTTGAATTCTGGCTCTAGTCTCCACCATACCACCCTGAACACACTCAATCTTGTCTGAATTCTGGCTGTATCATTTTTTGCTCTATGTGAGTGAAAGTCGCTCAGTCGTGTCCGACTCTTTGCAACCCCATGGACTGTACAGTCCATGGAATTTTCCAGGCCAGAATACTGGAGTGGGTAGCCTTTCCCTTCTCCAGGGGATCTTCCCAACCCAGGGATCAAACCCAGGTCTCCCGCATTGCAGGTGGATTCTTTACCAGCTGAGCTACAAGGGAAGCCCAAGAATACTGGAGTGGGTAGCCTGTCCCTTCTCCAGCAGATCTTCCCAACCCAGGAATGGAACTGGGGTCTCCTGAATTGCAGGTGGATTCTTTACCAACTGAGCTATCAGGGAAGCCCTTTTGCTGTGTGATCTAGTGCAAATTGCTTAATTTCCTTGTGTTTCAATTTTATTTTCTGTAAAATAATATGGCAATATTAGTACCTACCTCAATGGGATGTTAAGAGGATTAAATAACTTACTAAATGTAACACCCTAAGAAATATGCTTTATAATTAATAAGGCCTATATAAGAGTTTGCTCCCAGTATTCATGGAAGAGCCCTAAAACTGAAGTTAAACTGATCTTCATCATTTATAAATCACTTCACTTCCTGTCTTCAGCATCATTACTATAAAATGGGATAAAAACTCTTCTCTTATGATTCTTTTGAGTACTAAATGAAATAATATACATCAAATGTACAGCGCATAAGAGGCACGTGGGGATTCTTTTTTTATCCTCCATCTTTTATTTCTTATAAAGAACCAATGCTTTAAGCCCTGGCAACCCATGCCCTTAAACCTCAAGATCCTTTCTCTAACTTGTTTTCACTAAAAATTCTAAAATCAAGTGATCTCTGCCAACTATATTCCATTTCCATTATTTATTTAGGTAATGGCATTATTACTGCCATTTATTATGCATCCATTTATTGAAATGGCACTGCAGTGGCTGCTGAATGGGGCTGTGCCACCATCTCTGAGAAACGTTTTCTAACACCTTTACCTTGCCCACCCTTCCCTTGCCCACCCTACCCCCAGTCAATTCTTTTCTCTGTGCTTCCACAGCACTTTATGCATGATTTTACCTCTATCACAGTTTATTGAATGAGTGAGTGATGAAAGAAAGACAGAAAGACAAAAAGAAGCTTATCTCAGCTTCCAGAATATGCAGATATCACCCTGCCACTAATGGCTAATGAAATTGATGATCAAGCCACACTACCTTGCCCAATTTCACCCATAAACATGATTTAAGTTTGTTTCTGTTTGATATTCAAGGTGAAATTGTGGATTAAGTTGGAAGCTGATTTTTATTGAATAGATATTTATGATACCTCTTTCTTGCCAGTACTATGCTACTAGGCACACTGGAACTATAAAGATAAATAAGACACAGTTGTTCCCCTTAATTGGCTCAGAATTAAGCTAGGGAGCTGAGAGAAACATGTGAAGAGAAGCCTAAGGACATCAGCCAGTGGAATGTTGGGGAAAGTGTGGTCTTAGGGATTACATCAGAGAAGGCAATGGCACCCCACTCCAGTACTGTTGCCTGGAAAATCCCATGGACAGAGGAGCCTGGTAGGCTGCAGTCCATGGGGTCACTAAGAGTCAGACACGACTGAAGCGACTTAGCAGCAGGGATTACATACCCCAAACGGGAACCCTGTCTCCTCCATTTATGAACCATTAACAAATAACTTAGCCTTGCTATGCCTCAGTTTCCTCATTTATAAAATGAGGCTGTTAATCAAAGTACTTAGCTCTGAGCTTCATGGGAGGATTAAATGAGATCATGCATTTAACTGCTTAGCATGATACTTGGGCAAACACTAGGCACCTCAGTAAATGTTAGTCACTAGTAGTAAAGTCAACAGTTTGATGAAGACATTAAGAATGCCAAAGTTGAGAGGCAAATAGATCAGTGTGGGCTGGAGACCAAGTCACTGCAGCTCCATTTTGCAGGGTATAATTTCACTTAGAATCTGATTAAGAGAAGTGCTAAGAAAGGGGAAATGGCATTTCAAGCAAGGGATACAGTGTGTGTGAAGGTGTGCTGGGGAAGGGTACATTTGGGGATCAGTGGATATACTACTCTGAAGAAGGAAGTTCATGCAAGGGAGAGTTGGGCAATAAGGGAAGGGGAAAAAAGCTTGAGGAAAAAGTACATTCAGACTATACTCAAATCCTGGATATACTACTTCTAATTGTAAGATTTTAGATAAGCTACTTAATCTCTGTATTCCAGTTTCCTCATCGTTAAAATTCACTTCCCTGGGCTTTCTTCAGTGTTTCCCTTGTCCCACTCAGTCTTCCTAGAAGGCATTGTCTCAAGAATTCTGTGAAATAGCCCATTTAATCTTGACCATAACCTTATCATGAAAGTGCTCTCATTATACTCTTTTCGTAATTGAGGAAAGTGAGACAGGCAAGTTAAGTAACTCAATGAATATCACACAGTGATAGGGACACAAGTTGAACTCAAGCCTTTTTTTTTTTTAACTTGAAAGCTAAGGGAAAGCAAGCAACATGCCAGTGTATTGAAAGAAATAGGTTTACAAATCATGGCTGTCTGATCTAAAGTTTAGGCATAATTTGTCTTGGCTGATACAACTGGCTAATTACCCTACCCATTAGTTAAATAATGATAGCTACCCTTATTGAATATCAATGTCCTATGACTTAGGCACTTTTAATACAATCTTTTATAAACATATTTTCTTGTCACAGAAACCCTAGGAAGTAGGTACTATTAGTCACCCTATTTTAGTGGAGGAAATAGGGACACCAAGAGTTAAATCATTTACCCAAGGCTAAGAATTGAAATTTGAATTGAAGCAGCCTGGTTCTAGATACTGCTTACTGAGTCGTAAGGCAGGATAGTTCATAATAGATGAGGCTGGTTTTAGGGATAATGTTGAGAAAACAAGACAAAAACAATTATGAAAGAGTAAAGTTAGTTTCTTGTTGTATATGATTGTGCTTATACAATTTCCCTTTCCTGCTTACACATTCTGACATTACCTTGTCCATCTATTTGGGGGCATTTTGGTATGTCTCATGTGTCAGAACAGGCTTATAGTTGACTCGCATGTGGGAGGGGGTCATCTCTACAGGAGATTAAAAGTTACCAAGAATCAATTCACAGAGCCAAGACAGGCCCCTGCCTGGCACATTTTCCATACCCACATTAGGACCATTGTAAATGGGCCTGGTAGGTTGAAGACTTTGGATGGCATATGTTGTGGTGTTTGGTTCTTTTTCTAGGTGTAGAGCCTGTCAGCTCTCTAAAGACAGCCTGGCAATGTTTTATACAAATAAAGGAAAAGATATCCACTGCTTTCCCTCTTGTTGTTGAAATAATTAGGAAGAATAGTTAGGGATAGTTTGAGGTCATATTTACCCAAGAAGTTCAAAGTCTGGCTATTTGCAGTCCATAGTTATTATTTTGTTATATTCTGTTTAAGAAACTTGAAAGGATGGACACACATCTCATGGAAGAGCAAATAAAGAAAATTTTAGGTTTGTTAGTAAGTAACCTCAGGAAAATGGAAAACTTTCTTTTAGCATACTCTGTATTTTGTTTCTGATGTTTGAACCATACTCAGGACCCCATGACACTGATTAGATGAATCCTATAATCCCCTCTCTCAACTATATGAATTATGAAGCTTGCGGTAGAGTTGTGATTTGGTTCTATCACTAGTTTCCAGCAAATGATTTTAGATATAAGTCCATTATCCTTTGGATCCATTGAGAAGATGCTGTATTTCTCTTAACTATATTAAGAAATACATCTCTATTCTATTTCTGCAATATACTAATTTGATCATATGTGAAAAAAACAGTATTCTTATTAAACTGAGAGCAGTCAGAGGTGGGGTTTTTTTGTAGTAATAATTACAGCTCCATTCCTTTCTCCCCACAACTTCCACTATTTCTGGAAAGGGGGGGGAAAAAGCAAAGGAGCACTAGTTTAAGCAGAAGCAAAAAGGATGCTTCAGAAGCATCTTCCTAAATGGGGCAACTATTGAGTCTTTCCTAGAGAAGAGGGAAATATACTCACTTGTCTCAAGGAGTTTACACTGTGTAGTAGTTAGGAAAATCAGACTAATCCTTACGAGAATAATTTTTAAGTCAATGTTAAGTAATTCTGGGAGGAAGAGAATATAAGCTGAGAAATTCTTCATACCCAAACCTCACTCTCTGAGAGACCTCAAGATGTGTCCCTCATTAATAGAATCTCTAAGAAACAGGTAAATCTTCCAACATTTCTTCCTCACACAAATTGTTTCAGATGGCTTCCCACTAATTTTCCAATGATCTTCATTTTTCAATGATCTTTCAAATTGTCTCATTGCATAATATAGGCAAATTTTGTTAGGTGCTTGGAATAACCCATTTTTTCCCCAACATATATTTGTTGATTACCAACTGTATTTCTGGTGCTGTTCTAGGAGTTGGGGGTATATCAGTGGAAAAAAAGTAGATCAAAATCTCTGCTCTCATGAAGTTTATATTCCACTGGGACTATAATGATCCTTACCATCACCTATAGTAACACTTTATGCGAGGGTTCACCCCACAGATATTTGCTCAAAAAGAAAATATTGAGCATAGGCCTGATCAATTAGGAGAGTGAGCTGGAGGAAGAGTTTTACAGATATAAGAGCAGCAAGTGCCAAAGCTCCTGTATGAGAGTGTTCAAAGAACAGGCTAGTGGAATAGAAAGAACACTAGTATGGCTGGAATGCGAGGGATAAAGGAGACTGGATTCAAATTTCTATTGAGCACTCACTGTATGTTTCTTACTGTGCTAAGCATCAGTAATACAATGGGAAGCACAACAAATACAATCCCTGACCCTTCCCCCAGCTTACAGTCTAATGAGGGAGATAGACATCAATTAAATAATCACTTAGGCAAATCTAAAAGTCCAATTTTGAAATGTGCTGGGAAGAAAGACTTCCACGTGCTGTGAGAGAATAATTATGAGGACCTAATTGAGACTGGCAGATCAAGTAAGGCTTCTTAGGGGAATTGCTATGTAGTAGAGATTTGAGAATGAACAAGAGCTAAGTAGATGAAGAAAAAAAAAAACATTTTAGGCTGAAGGAACAGTGTATTCAAAGACCCCTATGGCAACTGAGACATGGGAAGGAAGAAGGTCTGAAAGAAGGCTAGTGTAACTGATTGTAGAGAATAGGGGATGTATGTTTTGAGGTGTGGTTGGAGATACAGTAGGGGACAAGCCATGGAAGGCCATGTCAAGAAGTTTTGTTTCCTAAAAGCAGTGGGAAACCACTGAGTAGCTTAAACATGTGTATCACAACCAGATTGGCTTTCTGTAAAGGTCACTCTGACTGCAGCGTGGATTGGTTGAATGTGGCCAGTGTGTATGTGGGAGGATATTTTGGTAGTCAGATGAGAGATGGGGGCTTGTACTATGGAGGAGACAGTGGAGGCTATATGGCAGGAGAGAAGTAGGTGAATTCAGAATATATTTGCGAGGTTGGGCTTACAGGATTTGTTGAATAAAGTGGGAATGAAGAGGTAGGATGTGTCAAAGGAAATTTCCTAGGTTTTTCCACCTGATGCAGATAGGTGGGTGTTGGTATTATTTATTCATTGAGCTTAGGAGTACAGGAAAAGGATAGACCATAATGTGGAGGAGAAGGTAATGATTTCTGTACACAGATATACTGCTGCTAAGTCACTTCAGTAGTGTCCGACTCTGTGTGACCCCAGAGATGGCAGCCCACCAGGCTCCCCCATCCCTGGGATTCTCCAGGCAAGAACACTGGAGTGGGTTGCCATTTCCTTCTCCAATGCATGAAAGTGAAAAGTGAAAGTGAAGTCACTCAGTCGTGTCCGACTCTTAGCGACCCCATGGACTGCAGCCCACCAGGCTCCTCTGTACACAGATATGAAGAACTGTGTATTATCCTGTGTTCAATTTGGTTGAGAGTACTAACAGGGGAAAGTGAAGGAAAGTGAAAGTGTTAGTTGCTCAGTCGTATCCAACTCTTTGCAACTGCATGGACTATAGTACACCAGGCTCCTCTGTCCGTGGGATTCTCCAGGCAAGAATACTGAAGTGGGTTGCCATTTCCTTCTCCAGATCCATCCCCTACCTCTGGCCTGCTTTCACTCTCACCACCTTCTTTTATCTAGTATGAGCTTCAGCCAACAGACTGGGACACTTAGGACCTTCCTTTGAGGCTGGAACAAGCTGTAGGCCCTATTCCATAATGAGGAGTTAACATTCTTAACACATCCAGACCCCCCTAAAAGTCAGCCACAGGGGGTTGAAGGATGGGAAGTCATGAGCTGAAGCAGAAAGGGAAGATTCTTGGGGGGTGCAGTGTTGCTCCCTGATGTTGATATATAGACACCAATGAAGGAATTTAAGTCAGTTCAGGAGTCAGGCACAGGTTGTACAAGTGAAATTACAGACATCACTCACAAATGAATCCTGTTCGTAACAAGCATTTAAAAATTTTGTGCACTGACATTTTCAATTTAATTGCTAAAATTTAGGTTCTGTGAGAGCATTGTTTTGTTCACTGCTATATCCCCAGAACTTATAACAAGGCATAATATGAAGTAGTAACCCAATAAATATGCTTTGAATAAATCAATTAATGAATACCACTTTTCATTCAAAACCAGAACTTTTTCTGAGGACTCAATAAACAAGGACCTTTCTGTACAATTCTAAATATTGTAGGTTCCTCAGATGCTGTCTACAGAATCACCTAGAACAAAGCCCCTTCCCTATATACCCAGCCCCTGAAGTGGCTGGTCATGTTTTAAAGCTTTCATCATCAATTTCAAAATCCACATTTTCTCAAAACTCTCATCCCTCGAGTCACCTTCTTAGCAGCCTTTCTAGGTGTCACTGAAGGAAGGTCTCTTACTTCTACAGACCTCGATTTTCACACACAGTGTTTTCCGGGACCAGAACTCTTTTCATTTTGTAACTCTGCTACTGCTGCTGCTGCCGCTAAGTCACTTCAGTCATGTCCAACTCTGTGTGACCCCACAGATGGCAGCCCACCAGGCTCCCCGTCCCTGGGATTCTCCAGGCAAGAACACTGAAGTGGGTTGCCGTTTCCTTCAATGCATGAAAGTAGAAAGTGAAAGTGAAGTTGCTCAGTCGTGTCTGACTCTTAGTGACCCCATGGACTGCAGCCTACCAGGCTCCTCCATCTATGGGATTTTCCAGGCAAGAGTACTGGAGTGGGGTGCCATTGCCTTCTCGGTTTGTAACTCTAGTGTAAGATAAAAAGAAGGTGATCATACTATAGTTGATTAAATAAGAAGCGGAATGCGTTTTGCTGTTGAGTTCATTTTCTTTCACCTTCAGCTCATGTACAGTCCAACACCCACACTATCAAGGTACAAGAAGGGAACTTACTAATCACATCCCTTTGTGCATTTTTTGGCTGTTTCTTTCAACAAGTAGGATTTAGCAAAGCTTTTTCCTAAACCACAAATTTGAGACGGATGATTTGTCTTGAAATTGTTAAAGCATTTCTTCTCTCATTCTGCTGTTTCATAATAATCTTGGTTTTATTTTGAATATTGAACTTGGTTTTGATTTAGTTTATTTCTAATTTGGAGGCAAGCAATAAATAACATTTTTTGTGTTGTTGAAGCAGAAATATTTATAATCAAGCTGTGAATATCTGTTTATGCTACATATATATATATACTGAAGAGAAGACTGTCACCTAAGTTGCTGGTTGACTGAGTTTGAATAAGTTGATGCAAATTTAATCAACAGATTGGATGGAAACAGAATTTCACCTGCTAATTGAATGGAATAACAGAGGAGGAAAGATTTAAAACTTACTTGTCTTTTGCCAAAGGGATAAATCTGAAGAAAGTTTTTTAAAAATGTCTCTTTAAAAGCTGAAATAGCAATTTTCAACTCATTGCTTTTGTGGCAAGTGACATGAAAATGCATTTTTGTGTCCAATTCCTCTACGTTGTTTTGCTGTCATAAAGTTTCTAGGTGCCAACTGGGATGTCTTCTTGCCAAGAGAAGGAAGAGTTCTTGTCTGATAGAAAGTATCAGTTGGACAGCTGTCATTTTCATCTGCTTATTTGGAAAGTTGAAGTTTACCTACATTATCTGCATGCCTCTTGCCAAAGAAATCAGCAACAGGAAGGTGAGGATTGAGAAGGACAAGAGTTCTGTTAACATACTTAAAGGTCTGCTGCAGACTTTTCTCCCAATAGCAGGGTTTCAACTGTTTCCAGCAATGTCCAGTTATTCTCTACCCAAGACCCCACACTTCCAACCTCTTTTAGCTACAAGGTGTGTTTTTTCTATGTTATTGATTTATTTCCTTGCTTTACTCTGTTCTACTCCTTAATCTCCAAATAAGTTTGGAGTACCTTTTATTCAACCCCTAATTGTGGACTGGACTCATGAGTCAGGAAGATACTTTACCAATACTGCACTGGCTAGGTAAAAAACACTGATGCAATCAATGGAGAGTCAGCAAGGGCACTGTGTGAGCAGTCATCTATTCAATACCAAGTTGACCACTCAATCCTCTGGCGAAGGCTACACCCAAATCATCCCAGCATGCTTCTATTTTAAAATTCTTAGAAAGTTTATTTTTTATAATTACAAAATAAATTACTGATATTTATAAAAGAAAAATGCAAAATAAACAAAGACTATAAAATCACAAAAAAATATAACTTATGCTGATTTGGTTTACCATTATCTTTCTTTTGGTCTTTCACGGATGTTAGAACTTATTTCAATTACTGCTGCAAAATTTAGTGGCTTAAAACAATAATGGTTTCTTAAATTTCATTATTCTGCAGTGTTGACAAGGCAGTTTTGTTTCATGTTCTGTCAGTTGAGGTGCTAGGATGACTGTGCTATACTGTACTAAGTCGCTTCATTTGTGTCTGACTCTTTGCGACTCCTATGGACTGTAGCCCACCAGGCTCCTCTGTCCATGGGATTCTCCTGGCAAGAATACTGGAGTGGGTTGCTGTGCCCTCCTCCAGGGGATCTTTCCAACCCAGGGATTGAACCTGCATCTCTTAAGTCTCCTGCATTGGCAGGCAGGCTCTTTACCACTAGCACCACCTGGGAAGCCCTCTGGGATGACTCGAAGGTCCAAAATGATATCATTCAAATTACTAACTGTTGGCTGAGAAATCATCTCGACTGTTGGCTGAGGGCTTGGTTTTCCTTCATTCAGCCCTCTTCACAAGACTGCTTGGGCTGCCTCATAGCAAGACAGTTGGATTCAATAAGGAGAGTACTAAGTGGTGAAAACAGAAACTTCAGATCCCTTAAGACCTGACTTCAGAGGTTACAAAACATCATTTCTGCCACATACTATTGGTGAAAATGAGTCACAGTGCCAGCTCAAAATCAGTGTGGGATGGGAACTATGCAAAGATGTGAACACTGGGAAGTATGGTTCACTGGGGGTCATTTTTGGAGACTAGCCACCACAAAGCACATCCTGTCCCTCGATTCCAACAGTCTTGATTCTCTGAAGCTACAGCTGGGCAGATTTGCGGGGATGAAGATGATGTTGGTGGTGGTGTGTATATGCATGGGAGTGAGGTTGAGAGGATCAGTTGAATGTGCCACTGGGCTCCCTGACATTAAATGATTCCTAATTTATGGTTTTTGCCCTATTTCTAAGTAGCTGACCACTGAGGAAGTTGATGAAAATTGAGGTCTCAAATATCACTTCCTCAAAGAATTCTTGGGGAATTCCCCTAGTTATTCTCTACTTTCATGTCATCATAGTTTTCATAATTTCTATTATATATTTTTTGTTCTAACTCTGACATTTTTATTTTTTATTTTATTTTTATAAATTTATTCATTTTAATTGGAGGCTAACTACTTTACAATATTGTAGTGGTTTTGCCATCTATGTGATTACTTGTTTTATGGTGCCTTATTCACAATGCCATGTATCACATGAAGGCAGGCACTTAATCCGTCTTGTTTAGACCAGTACCTGGCACAGAGTTTGATAGAAAGTAGGCACTTGTTGAATAAATGGGTGGCTGAGAGGGAACCTAGATGTCTATCCTCATCACTCATTCAATCACAAACATGCAACCAAAGTAATCTGGTCCTAGTTTATAAATAGGAAGGTCTTAATAACTATCTTCCCCAAATCTGTGGGAGATAGGGTGATAGAGGGAAATTTCACTCAAACTAATTCCTGTTGTGACATCAGTTTTCTTTTTTAAAAAGGTAATTTTGTTTATTTGTTTCCTTATTTATTTTTCACTGCTCTGGGTCTTCACTGCTGCACGGGCTTTTCTCTAGTTGCAGAGAGCCGGGGCTACTCTCTAGTTGTGGTATGCAGGCTTCTCATTGCGGTGGCTTCTCTCGTTGCGGAGCAACGGGTCTAGGACACACAGTTTTCAGTAATGGCGGCATGTGAGCTCAGTAGTTGTGGCCCCAAGGCTGTAGAGCGCAGGCTCAATAGTTGTGGCACATGGGCCAGGTGCTCCACTGCATGTGGCGCCTTCCCAGACCACGGGTCGAACCTCTGTTCCCCACAGTGGCAGGTGGATCCTTTACCACTGAGCTACCAGAAAAGCCCTTGACACCTGTTTTCTAGATGAGAAGTCCATTTTCAGGTTCTGTATTGGAAATCTCAGTTTCATCCCCAAGATTTGTCTATTTCCAGTGGCTCTGAATTGCTAGCTGGATGTGTCATGTTTACCTTCAATATAACCAATCCTATTTCAGCATTCCAATGCAGAGTAAGTCATCCTTAGTTGCTCTCCTTTGCTCCCCAGCAATCCAATCAAGTCACCAAGTCACATTAATTTTATCCTTCAAATAACTCTCAGATTTATTCTTTTGTCTCTAGACTTTCTGCCCCTGCCTTAATTCGGCAACCATCATGTATGCTTCAATCCTATTAACCTTCCATTCGCTGACATTGATACCAACATTTCCAGTTACTTTTGATGTTTTGTTCGTCTTCTCTTTTCCATACCCAGTCAAGGTCAATTCTCTCTTCTATGTTATATTCTTATGGTTGCTATCATAGACTGGATCTCTGTTATTTTTATATATTGGGCATTTATTTTATATATATATTACATATATATATATACATATATATACACACACACACATACAATTCATTCTTTAAATTCAACATTCATTGAGCATCTACTCTGTACAAGGCATTGAAGATACAGCAATGTTTATGACACAGGTTTTGTCTTTGAGGAACATAATAATGATTGTTATTGGAATCTGTTACTTCTATTAAAGGTCCTGTTTTGAAACACAGCACAAAGCAACAAACTGTGCTGATGGATTGAGACATCTGAAAAGATAGGAGTAGAGAAATTGCAAGCAGGCAGGTCAGATAGAACAAAGGAAACTACATTTGAACTGACTCTTAAAGGAAGAGGAGTTCAGTGATCAACGACAAGAAATGTGTGGAAAAAAACAGGAAGCAAAGCACATGAAAGCTATCAGGTAATGAAAAAAATACATTAAATATGGCTGGAAAACAGAGTATGCAGGAAAGAGAGGAAAAAGATGAAGCTGAATGTTGAAGAAGGACCATAATTCTATAAGGGCCATGTATAATGAACCATGTAGGCTTTTATTTGAATTGAAGGGTTTTAAGTGGGGCAATAATATGGTTAGATTTACATTTTAGAAAGCTCAGTCTTATGGCCAGTGTGGAGAATGAACCCATATGAGAGATGTTAAAAGTGGAGAAAGGTTTATGCAGACAAGCAATGATGGGGGCCTGAAGTAAAGTGATGGTGTGAAAGTTAATAACAGAGGACACAGTGGAAGAGGAACAAGGAGAAAAGACTAAAACACAGAGATTAGGTAATATAAGGACTAAAGTAAAAATTTGTCAATTTGGTGGCTTTAGCCAAAGTGATATCATGTAGTGGTAGAAACTGAGACCAGATTCCAGTGTGGGAGGTGAGGAAGTAGAGACAGGGTAGACAAATATTTACAGGCACATGGAATGAAGAATATGAACTAGGATGATGTTTATAGGGGGAAAATGGGTTAAATGAACTCTTTTATTGGCTTGATATTGTTTTTTAGTGCATGAGAATTTAAGGTATATATTCACTGAGAGGGAAAAGTCTGCAGAAATAGAGGTTGACTTTACTGGAGAAAAACAGAGAATAGCTGTTGGAAAAGACCCCCTTTGGAGGTGAAAGGAGATGGATAGAATGGAGCCCAAGAGGAGAGTGGTATACCTTTCACTCCCATTCCGTAGTAGTAATAAGGTGATCTTAGAATCAAATAGCCTTAGGTTAAAATCCCAAATCAACCACTTGCTGTCTGGATGAACTTGATAAGCACTGAACCACTCCAGGCCTCAATTTTCTCAGTTACTAATTGAGGATAACTAAACCTTTCTCACACAAGAGAAGACTCTACATATGGACATCACCAGATGGTCAACACTGAAATCAGATTGATTATATTCTTTGCAGCCAAAGATGGAGAAGCTCTATACAGTTAGCAAAAACAAGACCGGGAGCTGACTGTGGCTCAGATCATGAATTCCTTATTGCCAAATTCAGACTTAAACTGAAGAAAGTATGGAAAACCACTAGACCATTCAGGTATGACCTAAATCAAATCCCTTATGACTATACAGTGGAAGTGAGAAATAGATTTAAGGGACTAGATCTGATAGACAGAGAGCCTGATGAACTATGGACGGAGGTTCGTGACATTGTACAGGAGACAGGGATCAAGACCATCCCCATGGAAAAGAAATGCAAAAAGGCAAAATGGTTGTCTGAGGAAGCCTTACAAATAGCTGTGAAAAGAAGAGAAGTGAAAAGCAAAGGAAAAAAGGAAAGATATTCCCATTTGAATGCAGAGTTCCAAAGAATAGCCAGGAGAGATAAGAAAGCCTTCCTCAGCGATCAATGCAAAGAAATAGAGGAAAACAACAGAATGGGAAAGACTAGAGATCTCTTCAAGAAAATTAGAGATACCAAGGGAAAATTTCATGCAAAGATGGGCTCAATAAAGGACAGAAATGGTATGGACCTAACAGAAGCAGAAGATATTAAGAAGAGGTGGCAAGAATACACAGAAGAACTGTACAAAAAAGATCTTCACAACCCAGATAATCACAATGGTGTGATCACTCACCTAGAGCCAGACATCCTGGAATGTGAAGTCAAGTGGGCCTTAGAAAGCATCACTACAAACAAAGTTAGTGGAGGTGATGGAATTCCAGTTGAGCTATTTCAAATCCTGAAAGATGATGCTGTGAAAGTGCTGCACTCAATATGCCAGCAAATTTGGAAAACTCAGCAGTGGCCACAGGACTGGAAAGGTCAGTTTTCATTCCAATCCCAAAGAAAGACAATGCCAAAGAATGCTCAAACTACCACACAATTGCACTCATTTCACATGCTATTAGAGTAATGCTCAAAATTCTCCAAGCCAGGCTTCAGCAAAACGTGAACAGTGAACTTCCAGATGTTCAAGCTGGTTTTAGAAAAGGCAGAGGAACCAGAGGTCAAATTGCCAACATCTGCTGGATCATCGAAAAAGCAAGAGAGTTCCAGAAAAACATCTATTTCTGCTTTATTGACTACGCCAAAGCCTTTGACTGTGTGGATCACAATAAACTGTGGAAAATTCTGAAGGAGATGGGAATACCAGACCACCTGACCTGCCTCTTGAGAAACCTGTATGCAGGTCAGGAAGCAACAGTTAGAACTGGACATGGAACAACAGACTGGTTCCAAATGGGAAAAGGAGTACATCAAGGCTGTATATTGTCACCCTGCTTATTTAACTTATATGCAGAGTACATCATGAGAAACGCTGGGCTGGAAGAAGCATAAGCTGGAATCAAGATTGCCAGGAGAAATATCAATAACCCTAGATATGCAGATGACACCACCCTTATGGCAGAAAGTGAAGAAGAACTAAAAAGCCTCTTGATGAAAGTGAAAGAGGAGAGTGAAAAAGTTGGCTTAAATCTCAACATTCAGAAAACTAAGATCATGGCATCTGGTCCCATCACTTCATGGCAAATAGATGGGGAAACAGTGGAAACAGTGTCAGACTTTATTTTGGGGGGCTCCAAAATCACTGCAGATGGTGATTGCAGCCATGAAATTAAAAGATGCTTACTCCTTGGAAGGAAAGTTATGACCAACCTAGATAGCATATTAAAAAGCAGAGACATTACTTTGCCAACAAAGATCCGTCTAGTCAAGGCTATGGTTTTTCCAGTGGTCATGTATGGATGTGAGAGTTGGACTGTGAGGAAAGCTGAGCACCAAAAAATTGATGCTTTTGAACTATGGTGTTGGAGAAGACTCTTGAGAGTCCCTTGGACTGCAAGGAGATCCAACCAGTCCATCCTAAAGGAGATCAGTCCTGGGTGTTCATTGGAGGGACTGATGCTGAAGCTGAAACTCCAATACTTTGGCCACCTCATGCAAAGAGTTGACTCACTGGAAAAGACCCTGATGCTGGGAGGGATTTAGGTCAGGAGTAGAAGGGGACAACAGAGGATGAGATGGCTGGATGGCGTCACAGACTTGATGGACATGTTTGAGTAAACTCCAGGAGTTTGTGATTGACAGGGAGGCCTGGTGTGCTGCAATTCATGGGGTCATAGTCAGACAGGACTGAGTGACTGAAATGAACTGAAACCTTTTTCACAGTGTAGTTGCAAGGATTGCATGAGACAGTAAGTGCTCAAAATTGTAGCTATCATTACTAAGAAAAATGGATAGGGACAAGCTAGAGATAAATTTGGCAGTAGAAAGTCAAGAATGGAAGGCATTCTTACCTAAGTCCTTTAACTTATCTCAAAAAGGTCAGTTGCTGAAAGTTCAAGCAATGGAGCAGTTATGGGGCTGAATAAATGTATTGAAGAGCTTGGAACATGTTGAGAGGAAAGGGAGAGGGAAGTGCTGAGGAGCAAGATTGCTGAACAACATCAACAGCCCTGACTTGTTTCCTGTCCTCCAGTTTCTTGGCTTCAAATCCATCTTGCACAGTGATTAATATTCTCAAAAGGACACATTCAGCATGTCACTCTCATATATGTCTGCTAAATAAGTCCATGCTTCTTTGTTTGACATTTGAAGATATCTACATTCAGATCTCTTCCTAGGCCAGGTTCTATAAATCTATAAACTAAGTGAACTCTTTACTGTTTCCCATATATGTATTCTATCTTCTCAATTCTGCACCTTTGTTTATACTACTTACTATATCCCCAACCCGCGGTTAACTCCAGAAGTTTATAAAGTGTAAGCTTCAGAGTCCTGAGGAACTGAGCTACAATTCAGTTACTGCCACTGATCAGCCATATGATCTTAGGCAAAGGCTTTGCTTCTCTCTGCCTCAGTTTCCTCATGTACAAAAAGAGATTATAATAATACAAATTGTGCAGGGTTATTGAAAGTGTTGCACTAACATGTAAAAAAAAATGGTAGAGTATCTAAGTGGTAACCATCACTCATATACTTAAGAAACTCACTCACTAGACTAGAATCTGCCTGCAATGCAGGAGACCCCGGTTTGATTCCTGGGTCAGGAAGATCTGCTGGAGAAGGGATAGGCTACCCACTCCAGTATTCTTGGACTTCCCTTGTGGCTCAGCTGGTAAAGAATCCGCCTGCAATGTGGGAGACCTGGGTTTGATCCCTGGGTTGGGAAGATCCCCTGGAGAAAGGGAAAGGCTATCCACTCCAGTATTCTAGCCTAGAGAATTCCATGGACTCTATAGTCCATGGGGTTGCAAAGAATAGGACACGACTGACCAACTTTCAATTTAACTTTAACTTAGGCTGGAGTAGGCACTGTGCTAGGACTCATGGATACAGTGATGAACACTACACTTGAAACCTACAGGCCTAGTGAAGGAGACAATGCCTCGTTTAGTATAGGCATATCAAGGATGGCCTCATGGAAGAGCTGGTTTTCGAATGAATTTTAAAGAATTTATAGACATTGTCAGGCAGTCAAGATATGTAAGTAGGGTACCCTAACTTTTTGAAGAGCTTCT
Organism: Odocoileus virginianus; assembly: GCF_023699985.2. NCBI lineage: Eukaryota > Metazoa > Chordata > Mammalia > Artiodactyla > Cervidae > Odocoileus > Odocoileus virginianus. The sequence continues at coordinate 1,367,845 of NW_027224335.1, read as the reverse complement.
GAGAAGATGAGAAAGCAACCAAAAGCCTGGTTCATTTTCTGAGTAACACAAAGAGATCATGAACTTGTTGGAATTGTTATCATGAGAAATGGAGACCTAATCTAAAGCAAGAAAGATGTTCATTAACAGAATATTTGGTAACTTTGGATATATGATTGGAAGAGATGGAGGGAGGCAGAAATTGGTAAGAGATACAATCCGACAAGTGGTCAGGGGTAAAGTCATGTAGGGCTTTATCAGGCAGTCAGTTCAGTCGCTCAGTCGTGTCCGACTCTTTGCGACCCCATGAATCGCAGCATGCCAGGCCTCCCTGTCCATCACAAACTCCCGGAGTTTACTCAAACTCATGCCCATCGAGTTGGTGATGCCATCCAGCCATCTCATCCTCTGTTGTCCCCTTCTCCTCCTGCCCTCAATCCCTCCCAGCATCAGGGTCTTTTCCAATGAGTCAACTCTTCGCATGAGGTGGCCAAAGTATTGGAGTTCCAGCTTCAGCATCAGTCCTTCCAATGAACACCCAGGACTGACTTCCTTTAGGATGGACTGGTTGGATCTCCTTGCAGTCCAAGGGACTCTCAAGAGTCTTCTCCAACACCACAGTTCAAAAGCATCAATTTTTCAGTGCTCAGCTTTCCTCACAGTCCAACTCTCACATCCATACATGACCACTGGAAAAACCATAGCCTTGACTAGACGGACCTTTGTTGGCAAAGTAATGTCTCTGCTTTTTAATATGCTATCTAGGTTGGTCATAACTTTCCTTCCAAGGAGTAAGCATCTTTTAATTTCATGGCTGCAATCACCATCTGCAGTGATTTTGGAGCCCCCCAAAATAAAGTCTGACACTGTTTCCACTGTTTCCCCATCTATTTCCCATGAAGTGATGGGGGATCCAGATGCCATGATCTTAGTTTTCTGAATGTTGAGCTTGAAGCCAACTTTTTCACTCTCCTCTTTCACTTTCATCAAGAGGCTTTTTAGTTCATCTTCACTTTCTGCCATAAGGGTGGTGTCATCTGCATATCTGAGGTTATTGATATTTCTCCTGGCAATCTTGATTCCAGCTTGTGCTTCTTCCAGCCCAGCGTTTCTCATGATGTACTCTGCATGTAAGTTAAATAAGCAGGGTGACAATATACAGCCTTGATGTACTCCTTTTCCTATTTGGAACCAGTCTGTTGTTCCATGTCAGTTCTGACTGTTGCTTCATAGAACATAAGAAATTTGAATATTATCCTTCTGGTGATGAGGAGCTGTCATAGAATTTTCAGCAGTAGTCACAAGACTGGAAAAGGTTGTTTTTCATTCCAATCCCAAAGAAAGGTGATGCCAAAGAATGTTCAAACTACTGTACAATTACAGTCATTTCACATACTAGCAAGGTAATGCTCAAAATCCTTCAAGCTAGGCTTCAGCAGTACATGAACTGAGAACTTCCAGATGTACAAGCTGGATTTAGAAAAGGCAGAGGAACAAGAGATCAAATTTCCAAAATTCATTGGATCATATTGAAAACAAGGGAATTCCAGAAAATACATCTACTTCTGCTTTATTGACTATGCTAAAGTCTTTGTGTGGAGCACAACAAATTGTGAAAAATTCTTAGAGACAGGAATACCAAACCACCTTCTCTGTCTCCTGAGAAACCTGTATGCAGGTCAAGAAGCAACAGAACCAGACATGAAACAACAGACTGGTTCAAAATTGGGAAAGGTGTATGTCAAGGCTGTATATTGTCACCCTGCTTATTTAACTTATATGCAGAATATATCATGCAAAATGCTGGATTGGATGAATCACAAGCTGAAATCAAGATTTCTGGGAGAAATATCAACAACCTCAGATATGCAGATGATACCATTCTAATGGCAGAAAGCGAAGAGGAAATAAGAGCCTCTTGATGAAGGGTGAAAGAGAAAGTGAAAAAAAAAGCTGGCTTAAAACTCAATATTCAAAAAACTAAGATCATGGCATCTGGTCCCATCACTTCATGGCAAATAGAAGGGGGAAAAGTGGAAGCAGTGACAGATTTTATTTTCTTGGGCTCCAAAATCACTGCGGATGGTGACTGCAGCCATGAAATTAAGACACTTGCTCCTTGGAAGGAAAGCTATGACAAACCTAGACAGCATATTAAAAAGCAGAGACATCACTTTGCTGACAAAGGTCCATATAGTCAAAGCTGGTTTTTCCAGTAGTCATGTATGGATGTGAGAGTTGGACCATAAAGAAAGCTGAGCACTGAAGAATTGATGCTTTTGAATTGTGGTGTGGAAAAGACCCTTGAGAGTCTTTTGGACTGTAAGGAGACCAAAGAAGTAAACCCTAAAGGAAATCAACCCTGAATATTTATTGGAAGAACTGATGCTGATACTGAAACTCCAATATTTTGGCCACCTGATGCAAAGAGCTGACTCATTGGAAAGGACCCTGATGCTGGGAGAGATTGAGGACTGGAGGAGAAGGGGACAACAGAGAATGAGATGATTGGATGGCATCAATTGGATAGCATCATGTCCAATTCAATGGACATGAGTTTGAGCAAACCCTGGGAGATGGTGAAGGACTGGGAAGCCTGGTGTGCTGCAGTTCATGGGGTCGGTCGGACACAACTTAGTGACTGAACAACAATAAGAATAACATCATTTATATATATTATAGATACCTCATTCTGACTGCTGTATCAAGAATGGGGAGGTACTGGGGCTGGACTAGAACATGGAGACCATTAGGTAAAGGGTATACATGATGGTTGCTGAATTAAGGCAGGGGCAGAAAGACTAGAGATGAATAAATCTGAGAGTTTTACAGATAAAACCTGAGAGTTTTTAAAATTTATTTATTTATTTTAATTGAAGGCTAATTACTTTACAATATTGTGGTGATTTTTGCCATACATTGACATGAATCAGCCGCGGGTGTACATGTGTACATATTTTAAAAAGGATAAAATTAATGGGACTTGGTTACTTGATTGGATTGCTGGGGAGCAAAGGGGAGCAATTAAGGATGACTTACTGGTTTCTGTACTGAGGAGTTTGTGGATATGGAGCAATTTATTGAAAATAAAAATACAGAAGGAACAGGTTTCAGGGAAGATAGACAATAAGGCTTGTTTCGTAGATGAATTTGAAGAGCCCAGGAAACATCAGTGTGAATATTTTCAGTAGGCTTTTGGATACACAAATATCAAGTTCCAGGCAAGATAATATAGATGTAGATTTGGTAGGCACTTTATTATCAGAAGTACTTGAAATGAAGAGGGTGAATTTACTTTCCAAGGGGGAGTTTATAGAGGAAGAAGCAATAACAAGAAGGAGATTCTGGGAAAACTCTTCATTTAAGAAGAAGGTAAATAAAGAAGAGTCTAAAAGAATATCAAAGCATAGTTGGAAAAGTAGGAGGAGACTCAGGAGCGAAAGACATTATAAAAACCAACATTGGAGAGAGTTTCAAAATGAGATTGGTCCAATAAGTCAGATTCTGCTAAGAGTTGCAGGTGTAATTAGAACTGAAAAGTTTCCATCGCTTTGACTGAGAGGAGATTACCAGGAAACTTACCACATAGGAATAGTAGGGGCAGGAGCCAGACTTCAACAGGTTGAGGAGGGAAAGTAAGGAGGAAGTGGAGAGACTAAGTGTAAACAACTTAGTCTACTCGAGTGGTTATAAAAAGGAAAAGGACCATCTTTCAACTTCCAGAATGGCTATGGAGCTGAAGGAAATTTCTCCCTCAGAAAAACATTTAGTAAGCTGGCAAAATTATCAAAGCCTCTGGAGATTGATCAAAGGTCTTATAAAAGTGGAGAAATGTTTATTTTTAAAAAATATAAAAACAAGAATAGTGGAAAGAGGCCAGGCCTTTTGAGGCAGATATTGCAGCCATCCCTGGCAGCTCTGTCATGCAGAACTATTTCAACAGTCTCTGCTGCCAAGTGACGATTCTCATCTCCCCAGACCCCTGGGGTGGAAGAGCTATTTTGTGTGCTTTTGGAACTTGGTAAACTTCAGCAATTCATTTTCCATAGCTCTGTTATGTGGAAGATCTATATACAATGGGTGGCAGTAGCCAGGATGCACCTGTTCCCCACCCCAACTCCCACGATATATGGAGAATCCACGCAGGGCAGGGCAGCTGATGAAGAAAATAGTCCCTCTTTCCAGCAGAGCTCTGTCTTATGAGAGAGCTGTTCCAAAGCACTTAGTAGTTGAGTCATAACTCCCACAATGCCAAGATTTCCGGGGTAGAAGACCTATTCCAGGTAGAATCAGTGACCAGTGAACATTGCAGATCCTATCTTCTCCAGTTCTTAACTGCAAAAATGCATACTACATTGTGTCAGCAATTGGGGGTGATATCAGTGCCTCCTGCATGTACCAGTGCCTCCCGCATACTCAGGCACACACACACATACACCACTGACTCTAGAGGGTGGATCTAGGTGGAGTATCTAGTGCCTAACAGGTTTCCCATTTCTTATTCCCACTCCACCCACCAGCTCCTGATCTATGATGCAAAATTTCTTCCCAGAAGCAGATCTGAGCAAGCCTAAAAGACTGGCAACACTGTATCTCTGCCAAGGAATGCAACTACAATTAGATCAGACCGTGGAGCAATTTATGCTGCAGAGCATTCTTGAAAACTATACAGCAATCGTTAGCAATTGACAGAGGCCCACAGCTGGGTATAATACTAATAGGAGCAGATTAGCCACAGGTTTAATAAGAACATCAGGGAGAAAGATAGTCAAAGAGAGACAGATTAAAACTACAGCCATTCCTGGTGGGCAGGAAAACTGCATGTCTAAGGCTGTACCCTTTGAGGAGCAACAGAAGCTCTGTATCAAGGGAGAAATAGACTTCACTGAAATAGTCCGACTAAGTCACAAAACAAACAAACAAATAAGCAATCAAGCAATAAAAACCTAAATGGGAGAGAGGGAATCTATATCCAGAACTGTTTTAATATATTATCTAAAATTTCCATTTTAACAAAAAATTGGGAAATGCCAAGAAACAGAAAAGTATGATCCATATACAGGAAAAAAGCATGCAGTGGAAACTGCCTTTGAGGGGACCTGGATATTGACTGAGTAGGCAACGACTCATTATAAAGATGTTCAACTAGGTAATTAAAATCTTTCTTAAAAATTAAAAGAAGTATGATGACATATCTTACAAAATAGAGAAATTATAAAAAAGAATCAAAATGAATTTCTAGATTTGAAAAGAACAATAACCAAAAAGAAAAATGTCAGTAACAGGGCTCAACAATAGATCTGAGTGGGCAAAAGAAAGAAAAAAAAAATCAGTGAACTTGAAGATAGATTAAAAATATTAGGCAACCTGAACATAGAGGAAAAAGAGTGAAAAACAATTGAATAGGGCTTCAGATAAATATGGGACCTCATTCAGTATACCAATATATGCATAGTGGGAATACCAGAAGGAGAAGACAAAGAGAAATGAACAGGAAAGTACATAGAAATATTGGTTGAAATTTTCCCAAATTGATCGAAAATATTAATCTACATATGCAAGGAGATCAATAAAGTCCAAGAAGAATAAATTTAAGAAGATCCACATACAGACATATCGTAGTCAAAATGCTGAAAGACGACAAAGAGAAAATCTTGAAATCAGTGAGAAAAAATTTATTCATTATGTTCAAGGAAGACACAATAAGATGGATAAATGGCTTCTCATCAGAAACAATAGAGGCCAGGAAGCAGTGACATGACATCTTAAAAGAGGTAAAAAGTCTGCCAAGCAAGTGTCTGATACAGCTGACCTTTCAACAGAAAGAGTTTGAACTGTGTGAGTATGCACTTTTACATAATTTTTTTCAGTAGTCAATACTGTCGTACTACACAATCTATGGTTGATTGAACCCAAGGATGCAAATATGTGGTTCCTCTGTATCCAAGGTTCCTCTGTATCTACAGATATAAAAGAATCACATATAAAGAAGACTGACTTTAAGTTATATAAGGATTTTTGACTGCAAGGAAGGTTGGCACCCCTAATTCCTGCATTGTTCAAGGATCAACTGGAAGAAGAAATAAAGACATTCTCAGATCAGCAAAACCTGAGAGAACTTCTTATTAGCAGACATGGTTTGCAAGAAATACTAAAGTTCTTCAGGCTGAAAGCAGGTGACACACCAAATAGTAATTAAAATCCATAAGAAAGAAATGAACACTTATAAAGGTAATTATGTAAAAAATTATAACAGTATAGCCAATTTAAAAGCAAATTTTTCAACAAATATGCAAAGTCTTAAACATCATCTTGCAACCACATATCCCACCTCAATGTGCTGGCAAGATCATACGCAAATCTAATGGCAGATCAAGCACTAAATAACTTACAGTGAGGAGCCTAAAGTGACCTAAAGCCATTCAATGACACGAGAAACATACAGACTGTGTTCAAATGAGCTATAGGACACTTGCACGTACGAAATTGTCATGGGCCCATGATATTTCCAGGTAATACTTCAGTGATTTTCTTACACCATTGAATATACTTGAATGTCAAAGACTCTCCTTCTGTCCTAGGCTCATTTCAGCAGGAGTCAAGACTACCAGACCAAGGTAAGGCACTATTCCAACATTTCTGTTTTACCTGGGAAACAAATGTTATCTAAAGCAAATCCAGAGGGAGAACTGCCTTGCAGCAATGAAGCCTGGTGCTAACAACTCTTCCTGTACCTCCTACAGTCAGTAAGGTGTGCTGAAATGCCCTTGAGGTACATGCTGCTCACTGTAAGTCAGTCCCACACGTGCAGGAGACACCTGAGGACAGCAAGTCACAACCCCATCAAAGTTACCTCCCAAACAGGGGAGTTTGAGTCCTTTGCAAACACAAGTGTCACTTATGATGATAAGAATAAACAGATATTCTCCATCTTTACCTTAAAGAAAGCAGTAACTCTATGGCATCATGACAAGTTGAATGTAGGTTTTTTTTTTTAATTGAATTCTGGAAGAACTACATGGAGAAGGAGGCCAAAAGCTCAGATCAACAAATTTCTGAGCCCATGCTCACTGCAGGATCCTTGAGACTACTGCTTTGCTTAACTTTGTACTTTGCTCACCACAAAGATCTTTCTTTTTGAACAGTCTTTTGTAGCAAAGTGGACAGTAATATTTTGCTGCTTGTGGATATTGTTCCTCATTAATCCTCCTTGCTGTCTAATATCTATGTACAGATAGCCCTAGCATCTTACCCCAAATCCCTCTCATTGTAGATCTGCTGCCTTTTGGGTATAAGACATAAGTTCTTAGAGGAATTTTTCTTATCCCAGTATGTCCTAGTACACAGGAATTGCCCAATAAAGCTTATATGTTGGTTAGTTGATATTTTAAAAAGCAATCATATTTTGAGCCTATGACATGTAGAATGTGATCCATTTGATAATAAAAGGGCAAAGGATGCAGGCAGGGAAAGAGCTGATTTGGAGTAAGAAAAGGACACCAGATGGTAACTTGAATGCACAGGAAGAAATAAAGACAACTGAAAATAGTTAATTAAAAAGGCTACTATAATAAACTGTATAAAATATACTAGCTGTTCTTTCTTTTCTGAGTTTCTTTCAAGTATATAAATTTATACAATATGATAATTAAAACAATATACATTGGTTTTATCATATATAGATATGTAGGTGCATACTCAGTGACTAAGTTATGTCTGACTCTTTGCGACCCTGTGGACCATAGCCTGCCAGGCTCCTCTGTCTATGGGATTTTCCAGGCAAGAATACTGGAATGGGTTGCCATTTCCTCTTCCAGGGAATCTTCCCAACCCAGGGATCAAACCCACATCTCCTGCATTGGCAGGCGGATTCTTTACCACTGAGCCACCAGGGAAGCCCAGAATAGCACAAAAGAGGGGAAGATACAGCTTTATATGAATAAAGTTTCTACATCATACTGGAATTTGTTGTTTAGTTGCTCAGTTGTGTCCGACTCTTTCCGATCCCATGGACTGCAGCCCACCTGGCTCCTCTTTCCACATGATTTCCCAGGCAAGAATACTGGACTGGGTTGCCATTTTCTACTCCACATACTGGAATTAAGTTAGTATAATTCTAAAGTAGATTCTTATAATTTAAGAGGTATTTGGCAATTTCTAGAGAAACCAATAAGAATATGACTAAGAATACATAGTGAAAAAATCATTAATGATACTAAAATCTTTCACTAAGGATACTCACTTAATGCAAAAAAGGCATTAAAGGACAGAAAAGACATGAGGCATACAGGAAACCAAAAGTAAAACAAGAGACACAAATCCAATCTCTCAATAGTAACATTCAATGTTAATGGATTTGAAAATTCAATAAAAAAAAATGAGAGATCACCAAATTGTGTAAAAACACAGGCCCACTGAAAGAATGGTATCCAATCATAGGATTATAGAATATTTCCCTTCCCCTTACACCTAACTACAACATCAAGAGTGTTCCTTTATAATAACAGTCAATCACAGCTGAGAGAACAGTGAACACTTGTTTAGGACAACAGGGGAGACAAAAATGAGGATACTATAGGAAATTGAAGTTTACTACAGAAAACATTAAAGATAGCCTAACTCCTCGCTAGATAAATATAAAATCTCACACTAAAGGCATACTTACTTCAGTTCCTATTTACCTGATACATCATACATCCAGACACCCTGGAATGTGAAGTCAAGTGGGCCTTAGAAAGCATCACTACAAACAAAGCTAGTGGAGGTGATGGAATTCCAGTTGAGCTATTTCAAATCCTAAAACATGATGCTGTGAAAGTGCTGCATTCAATATGCCAGCAAATTTGGAAAACTCAGCAGTGACCACAGGACTGGAAAAGGTCAGTTTTCATTTCAATCCCAAAGAAAGGCAATGCCAAAGAATGCTCAAACTACCGCACAATTGCACTCATCTCACACGCTAGTAAAGTAATGCTCAAAATTCTCCAAGCCAGGCTTCAACAGTACTTGAACCATGAACTTCCAGATGTTCAAGCTGGTTTTAGAAAAGGCAGAGGAACCAAAGATCAAATTGCCAACATTTGCTGGATCATTAAAAAAGCAAGAGAGTTCCAGAAAAACATCTATTTCTGCTTTATTGACTATGCCAAAGACTTTGACTGCATGGATCACAATAAACTGTGGAAAATTCTGAAAGAGATGGGAATACCAGACCACCTGACCTGCCTCTTGAGAAACCTATATGCAGGTCAGGAAGCAACAGTTAGAACTGGACATGGAACAACAGACTGATTCCAAATAGGAAAAGGAATATGTCAAGGCTGTATATTGTCACCCTGCTTATTTAACTTATATGCAGAGTACATCATGAGAAATGCTGGGCTGGAGGAAGCACAAGCTGGAATCAAGATTGCCAGGAGGAATATCAATAACCTCAGATATGCAGATAACACTACCCTTATGGCAGAAAGTGAAGAAGAACTAAAAAGCCTCTTGATGAAAGTGAAAGAGGAGAGTGAAAAAGCTGGTTTAAAGCTCAACATTCAGAAAACTAAGATCATGGCATCCGGTTCCATCACTTCATGGCAAATAGATGGGGAAACAGTGGAAACAGTGGCTGACTTTATTTTTCTGGGCTCCAAAATCACTGCAGATGGTGATTGCAGCTATGAAATTAAAAGATGCTTACTCCTTGGAAGGAAAATTATGACCAACCTAGACAGATAGTATAAACCAAAAAAAAAAAAAAAAAAAAAGTAGAGACATTACTTTGTCAACAAAGGTCCATCTAGTCAAGGCTATGGTTTTTCCAGTGGTCATGTATGGATGTGAGAGTTGGACTACAAAGAAAGCTGAGTGCTGAAGAACTGATGCTTTTGAATTGTGGTGTTGGAGAAGACTCTTGAGAGTCCCTTGGACTGCAAGGAGATCCAACCAGTCCATCCTAAAGGAGATCAGTCCTGGGTGTTCATTGGAAGGACTGATATTGAAGCTGAAACTCCAATACTTTGGCCACCTGATGCAAAGAGCTCATTGGAAAAGACCCTGAAGCTGGGAAAGATTGAGGGCAGGAGGAGAAGGGACGACAGAGTATGAGATGGTTGGATGGCATCACCAACTCAATGGACATGAGTTTGTGTAAACTTCGGGAGTTGGTGATGGACAGGGAGGCCTGGCGTGCTGCGGTTCATGGGGTCGCAAAGAGTCAGACACGACTGAGTGACTGAACTGAACTGATACATCATATCTGAAAGTGAAAGTTGCTCAGTCGTGTCTGACTCTTTGCAACTGTACAGTCCATGGAATTCTTCAGGCCAGAATACTGGAGTGGGTAGCCGTTTCCTTCTCCAGGGGATCTTCCCAACCCAGGGATGAACCCAGGTCTCTCACATTGCAGGCAGATTTTTTATCAGCTGAGGCACCAGGGAAGCCCACATCATGTCTAGTTTTCAACAAAAACTTACAAGGGGTGGTAAAAGGCAAAACAAAATGGAATGCTGACTGGTAAGAGTGTTTTGCACATTTACAGCTTTGAGCCATATGGTAACAATTTGTCTACACAGGTTATACAAATAATATGATTTATGTTGAACACCTAATTTTTCTTGGAATTAGATAGCAATAATGGTTTTATTACATCTGTGGATGTAGTAAATGCCCTTGAATCATACACTTTTAAATGGTTGATTTTATTTATATGAATTTTACCTCAATAACAAACAATAGCAATTTTTATAATAAGGCAAATGATTTTAATAAACATTTCTCATAAAAGCCATATAACTGGCTATTAAACATATGGAAAAATTCTCAACATCAGTAGTTCTTAGGGGAATGCAATCAAAACCATGATGTGATACTACTTCACACCCACTAGGATAGCTATAATCAAAAAGATAGATAATGACAACAGTTGGTGAGGATGTAAGGAATTAAAACGCTCCTGTATTTCTGGTGAATATGTGAATCGGTGCAGTTTCTGTGAAAATTAATTTAATAGTCCCTCATAAAGTGAAAAAGAGAATTATTATATAGTCCAGCAAATATGCTCCTAGATATATACTCAAGAAAAATAAAAACTATGTTTTATTTTCACATGATGTTTATAGTAGCATAATTCATAACAGTTAAAAAGTGGACACAACCCAAATGTTCATCAAGTGATGAATGGGTAAGTATAATGTACACCCATTCAATGAAATATTATTCTACAGTAAAAAGAAATTAAGAACTAATATTCATTACAACATAGATAAATCTTTAAAGTAATATTCCCAATTTAAAAAAAATCACAAAAAATAAAATAATATATGAGGAGACAAAGCAAGCATCAAAACAAGATTCAGATGTGGTAGAAGGTGTGTTAATAGAACTTTCAAAATTGAAATGCAAAGAGAAAAAAGAATGAAAAAGTCATAACAGAATATCTAAGAACTGGGGAAAGTTAGAAAATGTGTAACATTTGTGTAATGGGAATATCAGAAAGAAAGTAGAGAAAGGAGAAGAAGAAATATTTAGAGTAATAATGGTTTGGAATTTTCCAATATTAATGACAGACAGCAAATCATAGATTCCAGAAGCTCAGAGAACACTATGCTGGTTAAATATCAAAGGATCTGTACATAGGCATATCACATTCAAACTGCAGAAAGTCAAAGATAATAAGGAAATTTTAAAAGAAGCCGGGGGCGGGGGGGAACCTTACTTGTAGTGGAGCAAGTGTAAGAATCACATCAATCTTCTCTTCAGAAATAATACAAGCTCAAAGAGAGTAGAGTGAAACATTCAAGTTTTGAAAGAGAAAAATCTATTCTTTCAGAGTTTTTCATCCTTCAAAAGTGAAGGAAAGGTAAAAGTTGGCTCCTCAAACCAACTGAAAGTGTAGCAATTTGTCACTAGTAAACCTGCCATGTGAGAAATGTTAAAAGAAGGAGAAGGAAAGTGATACGTCAGAAACTCAGATGAAAGAAGAATGTTAGAGAATAAATGAAGATACAATAACATTGAACTTTTCTTATTCCGAGTTAATCTAAAAGATAGCAGTTTATTCAAAATAACAATAATAATAACAATGTATTTGGTGATCATAGCTTATGGATAGGTGAAATGAATGACAGCAATGTTATAAGGAATGAATGGGAGGAATTGGGAATACTTTGTTATAAAATATCCACATTTCTTGTGAGTAAATATCATTTTATTTTATGATATTTTCAAATGGACTTAGATTAATTGTAAATGTATACTGCAAACTCTAGGGAAACTACTAAAAATACAAAAGAAATATAATTGATATGCTAAGAAAGTAAATGGAATAATACAAAATGCTCTATTAAAATCAGAAGAAGCAGAGGAACAGAAGATAAAATAAGAAAACTAGTTTAGAAGTCATTGAAATTGAAAACAGAAAATTTACAGAAAAAAATTAACAAAACTATAAGTTTATTCTTTGAAAAAACTGGCAAAATTACTGAACTACTCAGCAGACTAACCACAAAAAAAGGAAAGAAGACATGAATTACTTGTATTAGAAATAAAAGAGAAGTTATCACTGCTGATCACTGGTATTAAAAGGATAATAAAGGAATATGAACAGCTCTTTGTCCACAAATTTGATAACGTATATATAAGGGACAAATTCTTGAAAGACAGAAACTACCAAAACTCACACAATGAGGAACAGATATATCCATTATATAAATTAAGTCAATAGTTGATAACGTTCCAAAACAGAAAGCACAAGGTTCAGATGGTTTCTCTGGTGAATCTACCAAACATTCAAGAAAGAAATGAATTCATTTGAATCAGTTCTAATGAGATGGATGAAACTGGAGCCCATTATACAGAGTGAAGTAAGCCAGAAAGATAAAGACCAATACAGTACACTAATGCATATATATGGAATTTAAAAAGATGAGTAACGATAACCCTATATGCAAAACAGAAAAAGAGACACAGATGTATAGAACAGACTTTTGGACTCTGTGGGAGAAGGCAAGGGTGGGATGTCCTGAGAGAATAGCATTGAAACAAGTATACTATCAAGGGTGAAACAGATCATCAGCCCAGGTTGGATGCATGAGACAAGTGCTCAGGGCTGGTGCACTGGGAAGACCCAGAGGGATGGGATGGAGAGGGAGGTGGGAGGGGGGATTGGGATGGGGAACACATGTAAATCCATGGCTGATTCATGTCAATGTATGGCAAAAACCACTACAATATTGTAAAGTAATTAGCCTCCAACTAATAAAAATAAATGAAAAAAAGAAATGATATAAATTCTCTATAATCTCTTCTAGAAAATAGAAGTGATGGATCATTTCCTAACTGATTCTACGAGGACAGCATTACCCTAATACCAAAACCATGTGAAGACATTAACAGAAAGGAAATCTGCAGACCAATATATCTTATGAACATTAATGCAAAAATCCTCAATGAGATGTTGACAAATTTAATCCAATAGTATATAAGGAGAATTATATGCCATGACAAAATGGGATTTATTCCAAGTGTGCAAGATTGTTTCAATGTTCAAAAATCAACTAATATAATTATTATATGGGCAAGCTAAAAATGAAAAGCATATGGTTGTATCAAAGACACAAAAAGAGCATTTGATAAAATCTGACACCGATTCATGATGTCAACTCTCAGCAAACTAGAAATAAAAGGGAACTCCTTTATCTTGATTTTTTAAAATCTACAAAAACCTTCAGCTAACATCATACTTAAAGGTGAGAAACTGTATTCTTTCCCTCTAAGATTGATAAAAAGGCAAGGATGCCCTTCTCATCACTCCTATTCAGCACTGTAAATCTTAGTTAATGCATTAGGTAAAGAAAAACATGTACAAGGTATACAAATTGAAAAGAAGATATAAAGTTTTCTTTGTGTGTAGATAGGCATGATTGCCTATGTGAATAATCCCCCAAATTATTCATTTTTACTAGGATAAAATTCTAGAAACTCCCAGGTTATTATAGCAAAGTCACAGGATATAAAGTTAACATACAAAAGTCAAATGCTTTCCTACATAACAGCTATTAATAATTGAATTTGAAATTGGTACCAAAAACATTAGTACCAAAAAGAAACCTTAGGCAGAAAGTAAAAATATATATACAAAATATATATGAGAAAAACTGTAAAACTTTGATGCAATAAATCAAATAAGATATAAATTCCTAGAGAGACATTCCACATTCATGGATTGGAAGACTCAACACTATTGTTATATCACTTCTTCCCAACTTAGTCTATAGATTCAATGCAATGTCAAAACAAAACTAGCAAGTTATTCTGTGGTTATCAACAAACTGATTCTAACCTTTTGGTGGAAAGACAAAAGATCCAGAAGAGACAATGTGTGTGCCTGTGCATGCTAAGTTGCTTCAGTTATTGTCCTACTCTTTGTGACCCTATGGACCATAGCCTGCCACTTCTCTGTCCATGGGATTCTCCAGGCAAGAATACTGGAGTGGGTTGCCATGCCCTTCTCCAGGGGATCTTCCTGACTCAGGGATCAAACCCATATCTCTTATGTCTCCTACATTAGCAGGTGGATTCTTTACCATGGGAACCACCTGAGAAGCCCAGAATAGACAATACAGTACTGAAAAACAGCAAAGTCAAAGGACTGACACTGCCTAACTTGAAGTCTTTTTTTGTTTGTTTGTTTTTTAAAAATTTTATTTATTTATTTTAATTGGAGGTTAATTACTTTACAATATTGTGGTGGTTTTTGCCATATATTGACATGAATCAGCCATGGGTGTACATGTGTCCCCCATCCTGAAACCCCCTCCCACCTCCTTCCCCATCCCATCCCTCAGGGTCATCCCAGTGCACCAGCCCTGAGCACCCTGTCTCATGCATTGAACCTGGACTGGTGATCTGTTTCACATATGATAATACACATGTTTCAATGCTATTCTCTCAGATCATCCCACCCTCGCCTTCTCCCACAGAGTCCAAAAGACTGTTCTATACATCTGTGCCTCCTTTGTTGTCTCACATATGGGTTATCATTACCATATTTCTAAATTACATATCTATGTGTTAGTATACTGTATTGGTGCTTTTCTTCTGGCTTACTTCAGTCTATATAATAGGCTCAAGTTTCTTCCACCTCATTAGAACTGATTCAAATATATTTTTTAATGGCTGAGTAATATTCCATGGTGTATATGTACCACCGCTTTCCTACCCATTCGTCTCCTGATGGACATCTAGGTTGCTTCCATTTCCTGGCTATTATAAACAGTGCTGCAATGAACATTGGGGTACACATGTCTCTTTCAGATCTGGTTTCCTCCGTGTGTATGCCCAGGAGTGGGATTTCTGGGTCATATGGCAGTTCTATTTCCAGTTTTTTAAGGAATCTCCACACTGTTCTCAATAGTGGCTGTACTAGTTTACATTCCCACCAACAGTGTAAGAGAGTTCCCTTTTCTCCACACCCTCTCCAGCATTTATTGTTTGTAGACTTTTGGATAGCAGCCATTCTGACCAGTGTGAGATGGTACCTCACTGTGGTTTTGATTTGCATTTCTCTGATAATGAGTGATGTTGAGCATCTTTTCATGTGTTTGTTAGCCATCTGTATGTCTTCTTTGGAGAAATGTCTGTTTAGTTCTTTGGCCCATTTGCTGATTGGGTCGTTTATTTTTCTGAGCTGCAAGAGTTGCTTGTATATTTTTGAGATTAATTCTTTGTCCATTGTTTCATTTGCTATTATTTTCTCCCAATCTTAAGGCTGTCTTTTCACTTTGCTTAGAGTTTCCTTTGTTGTGCAAAAGCTTTTAAGTTTAATTAGGTCCCACTTCTTTATTTTTGCTTTTATTTCCATTACTCTGGGAGGTGGGTCATAGAGGATCCTGCTGTGATTTATGTTGGAGACTGTTTTGCCTATGTTTTCCTCTAGGAGTTTTATAGTTTCTGGTCTTATGTTTAGATCTTTAATCCATTTTGAGTTTATTTTTGTGTATGGTGTTAGAAAGTGTTTTAGTTTCATTGTTTTATGAGTGGCTGACCAGTTTTCCCAGCACCACTTGTTAAAGACATTGTCTTTTCTCCATTGCATATTCTTGCCTCCTTTGTCGAAGATAAGGTGTCCATAGGTACGTGGATTTATCTCTGGGCTTTCTATTTTGTTCCATTGTTCTATATTTCTGTCTTTGTGCCAGTACCATCCTGTCTTGATGACTGTAGATTTGTAGTATAGCCTGAAGTCAGGCAGGTTGATTCCTCCAGTTCCATTCTCCTTTCTCAAGATTGCTTTGGCTATTCGAGTTTTGTTTTTTTTTTTTTTTTTATATTTCCATACAAATTGTGAAATTATTTGTTCTAGCTCTCTGAAAAATGCCGTTGGTAGCTTGATAGGGATTGCATTGAATCTATAGATTACTTTGGGTAGTATACTCATTTTCACTGTATTGATTCTTCCAATCCATGAACACAGTATATTTCTCCATCTATTTGTGTCCTCTTTGATTTCTTTCATCAGTGTTTTATAGTTTTCTATATATAGGTCTTTTGTTTCTTTAGGTAGATATATTCCTAAGTATTTTATTCTTTTCGTTGCAATGGTGAATGGAATTGTTTCCTTAATTTCTCTTTCTGTTTTCTCATTGTTAGTGTATAGGAATGCAAGGGATTTCTGTGTGTTAATTTTATATTCTGCAACTTTACTATATTCATTGATTAGCTCTAGTAATTTTCTGGTGGATTCTTTAGGGTTTTCTATGTAGAGGATCATGTCATCTGCAAACAGTGAGAGTTTTACTTCTTCTTTTCCAATCTGGATTCTTTTTATTTCTTTTTCTGCTCTGATTGCTGTGGCCAAAACTTCCAAAACTATGTTGAATAGTAGTGGTGAGAGTGGGCACCCTTGTCTTGTTCCTGACTTTAGGGGAAATGCTTTCAATTTTTCACCATTGAGGATAATGTTTGCTGTGGGTTTATCATATATGGCTTTTATTATGTTGAGGTATGTTCCTTCTATGCCTGCTTTCTGGAGGGTTTTTATCATAAATGGATGTTGAATTTTGTCAAAGGCTTTCTCTGCATCTATTGAGATAATCATATGGTTTTTATCTTTCAATTTGTTAATGTGGTGTATCACATTGATTGATTTGTGAATATTGAAGAATCCTTGCATCCCTGGGATAAAGCCCACTTGGCCATGATGTATGATCTTTTTAATACATGGTTCGATTCTGTTTGCTAGAATTTTGTTAAGGACTTTTGCATCTATGTTCATTAGTGGTATTGGCCTGTAGTTTTCTTTGTTTGTGGCATCTTTGGTTTTGGTATTAGGGTGACGGTGGCCTCATAGAATGAGTTTGGCAGTTTACCTTCCTCTGTAATTTTCTGGAAGAGTTTGAGTAGGATAGGTGTTAGGTCTTCTCTAAATTTTTGGTAGAATTCACCTGTGAAGCCATCTGGTCCTGGGCTTTTGTTTGTTGGAAGATTTTTGATTACAGTTTCAATTTCCATGCTTGTGATGGGTCTGTTAAGATTTTCTATTTCTTCCTGGTTCAGTTTTGGAAGGTTATACTTTTCTAAGAATTTGTTCATTTCTTCCAAGTTGTCCATTTTATTGGTGTATAGTTGCTGATAGTAGTCTCTTATGATCCTTTGTATTTCAGTGTTGTCTGTTGTGATTTCTCCATTTTCATTTCTAATTTTGGTGATTTGATTTTTCTCCCTTTCTTTCTTGATGAGTCTGGCTAATGGTTTGTCTATTTTATTTATCTTCTCAAAGAACCAGCTTTTAATTTTGTTGATTTTTGCTATAGTCTCCTTTGTTTCTTTTTTTTTGTTTATTTCTGCCCTAATTTTTATGATTTCTTTCCTTCTACTAACCCTGGGGTTCTTCATTTCTTCTTTTTCTAGTTGCTTTAGGTGTAGAGTTAGGTTATTTATTTGATTTTTCTCTTGTTTCTTGAGGTAAGCTTGTATTGCTATGAACCTTCCCCTTAGCACTGCTTTTACTGAATCCCATAGGTTTGGGGTTGTCATGTTTTCATTTTCATTGTTTCTATGCATATTTTGATTTCTTCTGTGATTTGTTGGTTATTCAGAAGTGTGTTGTTTAGCCTCCATATGTTTGTATTTTTAATAGTTTTTTCCCTGTAGTTGACATCTAATCTTACCACATTGTGATCAGAAAAGATGCTTGAAATGATTTCAATTTTTTTTTTTTTAATTTACCAAGGCTAGATTTATGGCCCAGGATGTGATCTATCCTGGAGAAGGTTCTGTGTGCACTTGAGAAAAAGGTGAAATTCATTGTTTTGGGGTGAAATGTCCTGTAGATATCAATTAGGTCTAACTGGTCCATTGTATCATTTAAAGTTTGTGTTTCCTTGCTAATTTTCTGTTTAGTTGGTTTATCCATAGGTGTGAGTGGGGTATTAAGGTCTCCCACTATTATTGTGTTACTGTTAATTTCCCCTTTCATACTTATTAGCATTTGCCTTACATATTGTGATTCTCCTATGTTGGGTCCATATATATTTATAATTGTTATATCTTCTTCTTGGATTGATCCTTTGATCATTATGTAGTGTCCTTCTTTGTCTCTTTTCACAACCTTTATTTTAAAGTCTATTTTATCTGATATGAGTATTGCTACTCCTGCTTTCTTTTGGTCTCCATTTGCATGAAGTATCTTTTTCCATTCCTTCACTTTCAGTCTGTATGTGTCCCTTGGCTTGAGGTGGGTCTCTTGTAGACAGCATATATAGGGGTCTTGTGTTTGTATCCATTCAGCCAGTCTTTGTCTTTTGGTTGGGCCATTCAACCCATTTACATTTAAGGCAATTATCGATTAGTATGATCCCATTGCCATTTGTTTTTTGGGGTTTGAGTTTATACACCCTTTCTGTGTTTCCTGTCTAGAGAAGATCCTTTAGTATTTGTTGGAGAGCTGGTTTGGTGGTGCTGAATTCTCTCAGCTTTTGCTTGTCTGTAAAGCTTTTGATTTCTCCTTCATATTTGAATGAGATCCTTGCTGGGTACAGCAATCTGGGTTGTAGGTTTTCCTCTTTCATCACTTTAAGTATGTCCTGCCATTCCCTTCTGGCCTGAAGACTTTCCTTTGAAAGGGAATCCCCTTGTGTGTTATTTGTTTCTTTTCCCTTGCTGATTTTAATATTTGCTCTTTGTGTCTGATCTTTGTTAATTTTATTAATATATGTCTTGGGGTACTTCACCTTGGGTTAATCCTGTTAAATCTCTGGGTTTCTTGGACTTGGGTGGCTATTTCCTTCCCCATTTTAAGGACGTTTTCAACTATTATCTCCTCAAGTATTTTCTCATGCCCTTTCTTTTTGTCTTCTTCTTCTGGGACTTCCTATGATTCGAATGTTGGGCTGTTTAACATTGTCCCAGAGGTCTCTGAGGTTGTCCTCATTTCTTTTTTTTTTTTTTCCTCTCTGCTTCATTTATTTCCACCATTCTGTCTTCCACCTCACTTATCCTCTCTTCTGCCTCAGTTATTCTACTGTTGGTTCCCTCCAGAGTGCTTTTGATCTCAGTTATTGCATTATTCATTATTGATTGACTCTTCTTAAATTTCTTTTAGGTCCTTGTTAAACATTTCTCACGTCTTCTCAATCCTTGTCTCTAGTCTATTTATCTGTAACTCCATTTTGTTTCCAAGATTTTGGATCATCTTTGCTATCATTATTCTGAATTATTTTTTTTCAGGTAGACTCCCTATCTCCTCCTCTTTTGTTTGGTTTGGTGGGTTTTTATCATGTTCCTTTACCTGCTGAATATTTCTCTGCCTTTTCATTTTGTTTAGATTGTTGTGCTTGGAGTGGCCTTTCTGTAGGCTGGAAGGTTGTGGTTCCTCTTTATTGTGAAGGTTGCTCCCTGTGGGTGGGGTTGGAGTATTGTCTGTCAAGGTTTCCTGGTTCAGGGAAGCTTGTGTCTGTGTTCTGGTGGGTGGAGCTGGATCTCTTCTCTCTGGAGTGCAGTGAAGTGTCCAGTAGTGAGTTTTGGGGTGTCTATGGGTTTGGTGTGACTTTGGGCAGCCTGTATTTTAATGCTCAGGGCTGTGTTCCTGCATTTGCTGGAGAATTAGTGTGGTATGTCTTGCTCTGGAACTTGTTGGCTCTTGGGTGGAGCTTGGTTTCAGTGTAGGTATGGAGGCTTTTGAATGAGCTCTTGTCGATTAATGTTCCCTGAAGTAAGGAGTTTTCTGGTGTTCTCAAGTTTTGGAGTTAAACCTCCTGCCTCTGTCTTTCAGTCTTTTCTTACAGTAGCCTCAAGACTTCTCCATCCATACAGCATAGATGGTAAAACATCTAGGTTAACGGTGAAAAGATTCTCCACAGTGAGCAACACCCAGAAGGGTTCACAGAGTTACATGGAGAAGAGAAGAGGGAGGAGGGAGATAGAGGTGACCAGGAGGAGAAAGAGGGGGAGTCAAAAGGGGAGAGAGCCAATCTAGCCAGTAATCAGTTCCCTAAGTGTTCTCCACAGCCTGGAACACCCAGAGAGATTCACAGAGTTAAGTAGAGAAGAGAAGGGGGAGGGAGGAGATAGAGGTGACCTGGGGAGAAAAGGGAGAGTCAAAAGGGGAGAGAGCAATCAAGCCAGTAATCACACCCCTAAGTAAAAATGGGTACTGAAGATTAGATTCTTAAAGGTACAAATACCCAAAAGCAAAGATTAAAAATCTAGATTAGAGATTAGACTCTCAAAATACAATATTAAAAATACATAACAAAATCAATCACAAAAATTAAAATATACATATGAAATTTGATTTAAAAATAGGGTCTTTTTTTGAAAGATAATAGTAGGTTAAAAAACACAAATTAAAGGAGTAATAAAGAACTTAAAAATAAAATTTAAAAAAATTTTAAAAATGATAATAGTAAAAATATATCTAGGAATTTCTCTGGAGCTGTTGAGGGCAGTGTGGGGTCAGTTCAGTTTCAGATATTTCCTTGTTCCAGCTTATACTTCTTCTCAAGGTCTATAGGCCCCTTCCAATGCTTAGTCAATGTTAACTACAGGGTTTTAATCTGTTGCTCCTATCATTTCCGGAGTAGTTCCCCCTTCTTCATGTTTTTTTGTTTGTTTGTTTGTTTCCTCTGTTTGCAAGTCTCTTCAGTGTCTAATTTCTGCCCTGACACAAGGGGGCAAAGGTGGTCACTTATTTAGGCTCACTTGTTCAGTTGTGTTGTGGGGAGGGAGGAACACTGCAAACAAATATCACTGGCGTGTGTGGGGAGTGCTCGCAGTGTATGGACCACACTGGGTTTGCCCCAGCTCATGGCAGTGTGTGCTTTCCCAGCCTACACTGCTTGGGCTCCAGGTTGCTCTGTCCAAAGCGGACCCTGTGTTTTGTGCACTTCCCAGGTCTAAGCTGCTCAGGTTCAAGTTCAGGTTCTCAGGTACTCCACAAAGGCACAGACTCAGCTGGGCATGCGTTTTGTGCCCTTCCCAGGTCCGAGCAGCTCAGGCGACCAGGTGCTTGGAGAGTGCACTGTCCCAGGTGGGTCGTGTGTCTTAATCACCTCCCCAGTCCCAGCCACTCGGTTTCCTGGGTGCACCACAAGAGCACCATCTCAGGTGTGCTGTGTGTCTCCTCTGGGGAGCTGGTCTCAGGCTGCAACCCTCCTGGCAGATGTCAACCATCCAGGATCCCAGGAAGACTTGGTTAGCAACTGGGAGCCTGCTCACAGTTTGGTGGAGGATGCCATCTCTGGGGCCGAGATTGCCCCTTGCCTTCTGGCTCTGGCTCTCGAATCCCTGCCTCTCTGCCTCCAGCGGGGGAGGGGCCAGTCCGCAGCTGGCTAGCTCTCCTTTGGTATTTGCTCAATCCTTTGTTCTGTGAGTGGGCCAGGCTGTGCCTTAGGTTAGAGCTTTTCGTGGGAAAGTTCTCTCTCTCTCTTTTTTTCTCTCCTCTCTCTGGCTATCCCACAGTTTGGGTTGCTATCTCACGTTAGCTCCCTCAGATTGTCCTCAGGGCATTCAGGCCTGGTCCTTACACTAAACATGCAACCCCCTCCTCTCTGTCCAGCCCCTGCTTGCTGGTGGCAGATGTGAGTGTCTGGGCTACTTCTCCACTGGGAGTTGTGGTTAGGCACGTATTCTGTGGGTTTTCTTTTTTTTTTTTTTTCCTCCTGGTTATGTTGCCCTCTGAGATTCCAAAACTCCCTACAGACCCGCCGTTAGAGGGTTTCCTGCTGTTTGGCAACTTCTTCCCCTTTGCAACTCCCTCCCCAGGATGGTCTCTGTCCCTAACTCTTGTCTCTCTTTTTGTCTTTTATATTTTGTCCTACCTCCTTTTGAAGAGAATGGGCTGCCTTTCTGGGTGCCTGGTGTCCTCCGCCAGCATTCAGAAGTTGTTTTGTGGAAGTTGCTCAGCATTCAAATGATCTTTTGATGAATTTGTGGGGGAGAAAAGTGGTCTCCCCGTCCTATTCCTCTGCCATCTTAGGACCACCCTCTGACTTGACGTCTTTACTATAAAGTTGCAGTAATCAAGATAGCATAGTATTGGAAAATAAAAAGGTAAATTGATCGATGGAACAGAATAGAGATAATTACTGTAATGTTATAGTAATCAAGACAGTGTGGAAGTGTCAAAGTGATAGATAAGAATAGAATAGGGAGTCCAGAAATACATCCACAAAAATATGGCCATTTGTTTTTTTACAAAGGTGCAAGAACAATTCAATAAAGAATGGATAGTCTTTTCAACAGTGTTAGGATAATTGGATATTCAAAACAAATAAGTGGGCCTTTATCTAAACCTTACATAAAAATTACCTCAAAGTAGATCATAGATCCACTCTAAAACTTTCAGAAGGAATCATAGGTGAAAATCTTGTGGCTTGAGTTTAGATGGAAAGTTCCTAGACACAGTAACAAAAGTGAGATCTGTAAGAAAATGTAGACAAGTTGGAATGCATCAGAATAAGAAACTGATGCATAGAAGATACTACTAAGAGTAAGAAAAAGCAAGCTACAGATTGGGTAAATATAGTTTCAAATCATTTATCCAACAAAGGACTTATATTCAGAATACATACTGACATATAAAACTCTCAAACTCAACAGTAAATCAAACAACCTAACTTTTAAAAGTGAAGGTGGAGGGGGGGACTTGAACAAATATTTCACCATCTGGATATGAGGATGTCAAATTAGCACATAAAAAGATACTCAATATCTTCGACTATTAGGAAAATGTAAGTTAAAAAGCATGTTGAGATAAAAACTACACATGTATTATAATGGCTGAACTAAAAATTACCAACAGTACCAATTGGTGAAAGTGTCAAGCAACTGAAGCTCTCATACAATTCTTATGGGAATGCAAAATGATACAGCCACTATGGAAAATGGTATAGCAGTTTTTTCATAAAATTAAACGTTGATTTACCACATGACTTGGAAATCTTATTCCTAGAGAAATGAAGAAACAGCAATAACAACTATATTCACACATAAATCTATACATGAGTATTTAGAGCAGCACTATTTATAATCGCCAGGAAGAAGGGGGTAAATTCAGATGGCTTTCCACAGGTGAATAGATAAACTCTTGGACATCCATACAATAGAATATTATTCAGCAGTCAAAAGGAATTAACTACTGATACATGCAACAACTTAGATGAATTTCAAAGACATCATGCTCAGTGAAAGAAACCAAACACAAAAGGTTACATATTGTATGATTCCTTTTATACGACATTCTTGAAAAGACATAACTATAGTAATAAAGAATAGATCAGTGGCTTCCAAGGGAGTGATTGTGTGTGTGTATACAAAAAGGCAGAGCTTGA
Organism: Odocoileus virginianus; assembly: GCF_023699985.2. Lineage (NCBI taxonomy): Eukaryota > Metazoa > Chordata > Mammalia > Artiodactyla > Cervidae > Odocoileus > Odocoileus virginianus. The sequence continues at coordinate 1,344,047 of NW_027224335.1, read as the reverse complement.
ATTTATTTTTGGTGGTAGTGGAAACATTTAACATCCTGAGTGTGGTGATGATATGTGGAGAACGTTTTAAAAAGTTAAAGAACAAAGATGGTAATTGATTTTTTAAAAAATAAACAAAACTTCCCCTAAAACAAAGTCAGGATTACTCTGGCTACTGTTTAAAGATTTGACTGTAGGAGTCAAGTGTAGAATTAGGGAGAATGGCTGGGAAGCTTCTAAAATAGTCTAGTCTAAAAATCTTAATAAGTTGTACTAGTGTAGCAATGGCAGGCTGAATGAAATTTGATTGAATTTGAGATATACTTTGGAGGTGGAGCCAGTAGGACAAGATGACAGATTGGACAGAGTAATAAGTGGGAAAAGTGCATTTCCTTTCATTATCTTTCTTGGAACAGCATTACAGAGATTGACTGACATCATTATTTTATCCTGCATTTATCCATTAGGTAAACTTTCTTTATTAAGCTTTGTTCAGGGTGTTGAAGGTCCAGAAATTATTAACATAGAGATCATTAAGACAAATTTCTTGTTTTCAAAGATCTCAAACTTATAGTCAGACACAGATATACAAAGGGGAATTTATAGTATGGTGTGAAAAGACTTATATGATGGAGTTAAGCCCTGGGGGCTGTGGAGCACTGAACAGTGGCACTTATTTCATGCTTGACTCATTTGAGTCCTCTCAAAGAAGGCTTTCTGTTTACTTGGCAGTGGAAGATAATAGCATCAGTTGTAAAGTATTTTTTATTTAATAAACTATATTGTAAGCATACATTCATTCGTTTAACAAACATTTCAATATCAGCTACAACACTTACATGCTAGGCAGTGAAAAACATCCATATGTAAGTAACATATGATTCCTTTATTCAAGAAGTTTGAAATCTAGAAGAGATAATGGTACAAATATACAAATAACTGTAAAGTGGGGTAGAAAACAAAGAATACTATAAAAAAGACAAATGGAAATCCCAGTTTCCATATTTCTCATTTGTTTGATTTTGGCTCAATCACTTAACCTCACAGAACAATAGTTTCCTCAACTTTAAAATGGTGTAACACTACTTACCATGTAGGATCTTTGGGATGATTGAATGTGAAGATACCTATCATAAGGCCTTCAACAATTCTGAGGTTGGCACTCAGCATATGCCATGGAAACAAGTTTTGTGGATGAAGTGACATAGAAGTTGTGGCATGGAGCTAGTTATTGACAAGTGGAATATTGGGAGGCCAAAACCAAGAATGTGCCTCCCTTAACATCTACTCCAGAATAAACTAAACCTCGTCATTTATGCCTCTGGCCACTGAACAACTTCCTCACTTCTGTTCGTTTTTGTTCTGTTAAATGTAAGACCAGAAACTATAAAATTCTTAGAGGAAAACATAGGCAGAACACTGTCTGACACAAGTCACATCAAGATCCTCTATGACCCACCTCCTAGAGTAATGGAAATAAAAAAAAAAAAAACAAAAATAAATGAATGGGACCTAACTAAACTTAAAAGCTCTTGCACAACAAAGGAAACTATATGCAAGGTGAAAAGACAAGCCTCAGAAAGGGAAAAAATAATAGCAAACAAAACAATTGACAAATAATTAATCTGCAAAATATACAAGTAGCTCATGTGACCTAACAGAAGCAGAAGATATTAAGAAGAGGTGGCAAGAATACACAGAAGAACTGTACAAAAAAGATCTTCACAACCCAGATAATCACAATGGTGTGATCACTCACCTAGAGCCAGACATCCTGGAATGTGAAGTCAAGTGGGCCTTAGGAAGCATCACTACAAACAAAGCTAGTGGAGGTGATAGAATTCCAGTTGAGCTATTTCAAATCCTGAAAAAGGCAGAGGAACCAGAGATCAAATTGCCAACATCTGCTGGATCATCGAAAAAGCAAGAGAATTTCAGAAAAACATCTATTTCTGCTTTATTGACTATGCCAAAGCCTTTGACTGTGTGGATCACAATAAACTGTAGAAAATTCTGAAAGAGATGGGAATACCAGACCACCTGACCTGCCTCTTGAGAAACCTGTATGCAGGTCAGGAAGCAACAGTTAGAACTAGACATGGAACAACAGACTGGTTCCAAATGGGAAAAGGAGTACAACAAGGCTGTATATTGTCACCCTGCTTATTAAACTTGTATCATGAGAAACGCTGGCCTGGAGGGAGCACAAGCTGGAATCAAGATTGCCAGGAGAAATATCAATAGCCTCAGATATGCAGATGACATCACCCTTATGGCAGAAAGTGAAGAACTAAAGAGCTTCTTGATGAAAGTGAAAGAGGAGAGTGAAAAAGTTGGCTTAAAACTCAACATTCAGAAAACTAAGATCATGCCATCTGGTTCCATCACTTCATGGCAAATAGATGGGGAATCAGTGAAAACAGTGGCTGACTATTTTTCTGGACTCCAAAATCACTGCAGATGGTGACTGCAGCTATTAAATTAAAAGACGCATACTGCTTGGATGAAAAGTTATGACCAACCTAGACAGCATATTAAAAAGCAGAGACATTACTTTGCCAACAAAGGTCCATCTAGTCAAGGCTATGGTTTTTCCAGTGGTCATGTATGGATGTGAGAGTTGGACTATAAAGAAAGCTGAGCACAGAAGAATTGATGCTTTTGAACTGTGGTGTTGGAGAAGACTTGAGAGTCCCTTGGACTGCAAGGAGATCCAACCAGTCCATCCTAAAGGAGATCAGTCCTGGGTGTTCATTGGAAGGACTGATGTTGAAGCTGAAACTCCAATACTTTGGCCACCTGATGCAAAGAGCTGACTCATTTGAAAAGACCCTGATGCTGGGAAAGATTGAGGGCAGGAGGAGAAGGGGGGACGACAGAGGATGAGATGATTGGATGGCATCACCGACTCGATGGACATGGGTTTGGGTGAACTCCAGGAGTTGGTGATGGACAGGGAGGCCTGGTGTGCTGCAGTTCATGGGGTCGCAAAGAGTCAGACACGACTGAGCGACTGAACTGAACTGAACTGAACATGAGGCTCAATATCAGAAAAAAAAAAAAAAAACCCAATCAAAAAGTGGGCAGAAAACCTAAACAGACATTTTCCCAAAGAAGACATACATAAGGCTGATAAACATATGCAAAGATGCTCAACATCACTCATTATTAGAGAAATGCAAATCAATTTTACAGTGATGTATCATCTCACACCAGTCAGAATGGCCATCATCAAAAAATGTACAAAGAGTAAGTGCTGGAGATGGTGTGGAGAAAATGGAACCCTATTACACTATTGATGGGAGTACAAACTGTTTTTCACTTTTTATAGTGATATAACTTCCAAATCATAAAATCACACTTTGAATGTGTATAATACAATGCTTAGTATATGCAAAGCTAAAATTTTCATCACCTCAAAAAGAAATGCCTCAGATTGACACTTCAGGAAGGATGAATAGACATACATTTCCATATTCCCCAAATTAAATACAGATAAAATCATGTATATTATATTTAAAGTAAAAATTAGATGCATTGAAAAAGTGAAATAAAGAAGACAGTACAAGAGTCCTTTCCCACAAGGGGTCAACAGAAACCAAGTGGAGAACCTGAACTTCCACATCTAGCTAGCAGCAATGAGGTGGCACAAAAAGAGTTATGTCACAGACTTTCTAAAATGTAAGGTTCTGATTTTCAAAACAGAATACCAGAAACATTTATGTTACAATTGAAAATCAGCGTAACAAAACCAAGATTTCAACTTGAATGACAAAAACCAATCAACAGATGCTAATAAGATGATACAGATGTTACATTTATTTGACAAATATTTTAAAACAATTGTCATAAAAATGAGTCAATGAGTAATCATGAACATAATTGAAAAATGAAAACAAAAGAAAACAAATTTCATTCTTGGATATTTATCCCAGAGAAATGAAAATTTATATACACACAATAGCCTGTATACAATTACTCATACTAGATTTATTTGTAATAAGTGCAAAAAGGTAAATAAATGTGTGAATGGTTAAACAAAATGTGGTACATCAATAGTATGGAATACTATGTGGTAATAAAAAGTTATGAACTATTGATGTATGCCACCACTTGGATGGATCTCATGGGCATTTCACTGAGTAAAAAAAAGATAGCTTCAAAAGATGACATACTGCATTATTCTATTTATGCAACATTCTTGAATGACAAAACTATAGAGATGGAAAATAGACTACCAGAGAATAAGGATTTGGGGAATAGAGTTGGTGGATATAATCATAAAGTGGTGACATGAGGGAAATAGTTGTAGTGATGGAATAGTTTTGTAATCTTGATTGTAATGGTGTTTACACGGATCTACACATGTGATAAAATGACACAGAATTACAGTTGATCATTGAACAACATGAGTTTGAATTGTGAAGGTCCACATACATGTGGATTTTTTTCAATAGTAAATAGTACAGTACTATATGATCTGTGCTTGGTTGGATCCAAGGATGTGGAACCATGGGTATGAAGGAACCATGGATTCAATGTAACTGCATATACTGAGGGCCAGCTATAAGTTATTTATGGATTTTTTACTTCATGGAAGGTTAGCTCTCCTAACCTCCATGTTGTTTAAAGTTTAAGTGTACAGACATACTTTTTAGCAATGTTAACTTCTTGCTTTTAATATTGTACTATAGTTACATAAGTTATAAACATCAGAGAAAACTGGGTGGAGTATATGGAATATCTTTCTACTATCTTTGCAACTTCCCATAGATCTTAATTTTTTTAAGTTTTATGTGTACAAAATAATCCCTATTACACATTAACAGTTATTCCCCATTTGCCAGTCCTTCCTCCCTCCAGCCCTAAATGTATGGTCTTTTGTGACTAGCTTCTTTCACATAACATAATGTTTTTAAGGTTCATCTACATTGTACCACATATTACTAGTTCATTCCCTTCTGTTGCCAAATATTCTGTCATAGAAGTATGCCTTTTTTTTTTCATTCACCAGTTGATTGAAGTTTTGTTTGTTTCTACTTTTTGGCTATTATGAATAATGCTGCTATGAACATTCACGTAAAAGTTTTTGTGTAGAATTTTTTCAATTCTCTTAGGTAAATATTGATATCTAGGAGAAAGTTTGCTAGATCATATGGTAACTCTATGTTTACGATTTTGAGAAACTATCAAGAGTTTTTCAAAGTATTTGAACCATTTTACATCTCCACTAGTAATATATGAGATTTCCAATGTCTCCATATCTTCACCAATGCTTATTTTTTGTTTTTTTTTAATTATAGGTGACTGGTGAGTGTGGAGCGTTATCTCTTTGTGATTTTGATTTGCATTTACCTAATAACTAATCATGCTGAACATCTTTTTATATACTTATTGGCCATTATGTATATCTTCTTTAGAGAAAAGCCTATTCAAAAATCTTTGCCCATTTTAAAATCAGGTTATTTGTCTTCTTAGTGTTGAGTTCTAAGAATTCATTTTGTAATTTCCACACAAGTCCTTTCTCAGGTATAAAGATTGCAAATGCTTTCTCCCATTTCATGGATTGTCTTTTCACTTTATTGATGGTGTCCTTTTGTGTAGGTAAATGATTCACATTTAAAATGATTGATATGGTTAGATTAATATCTACCATACTTGTAACCCTTTTGTATTGATGTTTGTTGCACTTCTTTTTTTTTTTAAGTCAAGGAGTTTCTTCATTGTCATTTTACTCACCATGGGATAGAGTTAAGAATCCCAGGCCCAATACCCAAGGCCCTTGAACTTCTGACCCCATTATTAAATTCTGCAAAGTTTTCATTTAAAACAGAGTGGCATATTTCACCAGTCTCTTGCTATGAATTCAATTTTTCTGCACCCATGCCCTCTTTCATGTTTCCTCTACAGTCTCCCTTTCACTGCAACATATACAATATACCATCTCATTTTTCCATGTATTTGAATAATAACCAACCTTAAAGGCATTGCCTGGGATATATTTAATGTATATTTATTTATACTATTTTAATACTATTTATATTTGTTTATAACAGCAGCTATTATGTATTAAAATTTTATCTCATGCCAAACACTGTGCTTAATACTTGGCATGCATTATATAATATTTAGCCTATGTTTTCAAACATTAATTCTACTGTTTTATTTCATAAACAGCCTTTGAGTGCTTAAAAGTTATGATTAAATAAGCCAAGACATCCACAAGCCAAAGGGGGGTGATATAAAAAAGAAATGTCAGAGTGAGTGCTAGCACACAAAAATTTCTCAATAAATATTTGTTGAATGAATGAGGTTTTTGCAAGTGTTATCTCCTCCATGAGGCTTTATAAGACCACTTTAAGTCAAAAGGCTTTTTTCTTGTGAAATTTCATACATTTACATCTGAGCCCACATATTCAGCAGATAGCTGTTTCTCCTTAGGAAAGTTCTTGTCTCATTTCTGTGATTTTCATTTGGTTTTACTATTATTTGTTTCTCTCTTCCCCCTTCTTGAAATCAGAGGGTGTATTATATAACAGCAAGAATTCATATTTGTTAATAATCTCTTCATTGACAGGGGTTGATATTGACACAGATAAAATGAAGTTTCTGTTTGTTTCTACATTGCTTTCTTGGAAACTAGATGGAAGTATGTGTTTCAAGTTTATTGTAAGTGTGATGGATTGAGAATAGGGGAATGACATAATCTGATTTATGCTTCAAAATTTTTCCTGAAGGAGTTCTGATTCCAGGTAGATTGAGGAAATACATGCCCAGCCTTTCTCTCCAGTTGAGTATAACTATAAAACCTGGAAAGAATTTATATGCAGTTATTTGAGAACTGTGAAAAGTAAACATCAGCAGGGGAAGACTGCCAGAAGTCAAAGTAACACTGAACTAATTGCAAATTTACTATTTTTCCTCTTCTGGAATATTTTGACGTAAAGTCAGTTCAACTCAAAACCTAAAAGTGAGCTCCGTAGTACAGACAGAGAAAGATTATAGGAAAAAACATTCTACTCTTGGATCAGCAAAAGAAAATAGGAACTCTTAGAACTCAGAAAGAAGAAGAAATCCCTTGGTTCTTTTTTTCCCCTTTTTCTCTATTTTCTCATGCCCCAGCTTACAAGTGACTCCTCAGTAGCAGATAAAGTAGCAGTGGATGTGAATGGCAACAGGAAACCAAAGGATCCAACTCTATGAAAAAAAGAAAGTTTCAGCTCTGTTCAGTGGAGCTGTGATGCTAAGAAAGCCAAGCCAAATTCCATTGATTATTCTACATGCCCTCAATTCTCCTGTTGATTTGACTCCAGGTGCAGCACAGTCACAGAAGTGGGCAGTTTGGTGATGGAGGACAGAAAAGGGGAGACCCAGGAAACCAGAAAGCACTAGGGAGATAGCTGATAAGGAATATGTGAAAATGATCCCATAAAAAGGGTTTTGAATTCTTGGACAAAAATCCTGACTTGTTCATGCATGGGTTTTATCTCCATTAGCATCACACAGATTTTGAGAACTGAGATAATGAGCAGACTGCAGTCCAAGTTCTAGACTGACCACTGGGTGGTGCCCATACAGGACAGATCCAGATAGCACTGCAAAAACTTTGAAAACTAAACTGACATTGGAATCACAGCCTACAGAAAGTAGGTTGGAAATTGTGGCTTGAACTAAACAAGGTCAAGTGTCTGCTGAAACAAAATATCAATCTTTTCTATAAGATTTAAACAAATTCTAAAGTCCCACAACAGAGTAGTTAAAATGTCCAAATTGTAATCCCAAATTACTAACATACAAAGAATGATGAAAATCTCAACTTCCATAGGAAAAGAAGCAAACAAGATGGCACAAACATTGGAATTATGGCTTCCCTGGTGGCTCAGTGGTAAAAGAATCCACCTGCAGTGCAGGAGACCTGGGTTTGATCCCTGGGTCAGGAAGACCCCCTGGAGAAGGAAATGGCAACCCACTCCAGTATTCTTGCCTGGGGAATCCCATGGACAGAGGAGCCTGGCAGGCTACAGTCCATGGGGTCACAAAGAGTTGGACATGACTTAGTGACTAAACAACAGCAAACAACAAAGTGTGTATTATAAAAATGCTTGAACAGAGAACTTCTGATTTCAGTTCCAACATGCAAATAACTTAGAAATGGTCACTCCACCCTTCACAGTAAGAGTTAAATAAACTTAAAATCAACTACTTGTCTTAGATTTATCAGAGTTGAGGTAATAGAACAAACTGCTATCCTCAAATCTGGAGAGATAGAGACTTACAGAGGAACACAGCTTACAAGGAGCAGAAACTGCTGGAGCAAGGAAATGGGAGGAAGACTTAAATGATCGTTTCAATGAATTTCTAGAGTTTCAGTGTGGACTATATTGAGAATTCAAAGCACCTGAGAAATATCTAAAATGTACAAAGAACTCTTAAAACTCACCAATAAGAAAACAACTTGATTAAAACACGGGATGAAGATCTTAACAGATACCTCTTCAAAGAATATAAACAGATGGCAAATAAGCATATAAAAATATACTTCATATCATATTCCACCAGAAAAATACAAATTAAAACAAGGAGAAACCACTATACACCTATTTCAATGTCCAAAATCCAGAACACTGACAATGCCAAATGCTGATGAAGATATGGAGCATCAGGAATTCTCATTCATTGCTGTTGGGAAAGCAAAATAGTATAGCCAGTTTGGAAGACAGCTTGGTGATTTCTCACAAACCTCAATATACTCTTAATATATCAATTTTACCCCTTGCTATTTATTCAAAGGAGTTGAAATTCTATGTCCCTCCAAAACCTGCATCTGGATGTTTATAGCAGTTTTATTCATAACCTCCAAAAACCTGGAAGCAACCTAGATGTCGTTCAGTAGGTGAATTAATGAATGAACTGTGGTACATCCAGGCAATGTAATGTTAGTCAAGGAAGATATTATTACTCCCAATTTACAGATGAGAAAACTGAGGATTGATGAACTGATATGTCCAAGGTTGTATACAATTATCTGGAAGAGTTCATATTCTAATTTAGGCCTGTCAGATGCCAAAAGCCTGTGCTCATTCTATTGTACCAACTTCAGAAAAAGAGTGAATCAGATTCATTTAAAGATTTATTGACTCCATAATTTTATTATTTTCTAAACATTTTTATTAAATTATAATGTGCATACAGAAAAGCACATGGGTAATAAGGTAATAAATAATCACATACTGAAACTACCCATGCAACTGAAACTCATAAAGAAGCAGAACATTCTTTCTCCCATTCCCCAGCTCTCAAAGACCTCCTGTTCCCTTTCCAGTCACTATTACTGACCAATGAAAACCACTATCTTACTTTGATCGTTATATATTAATTTTGCCTATTACTGAACTTTATATAAATGGAATTATATAGCATACTATTTTATGCCTTTTTATGTAGCTTCTGATCAACTTTTTTTCACTGTACATATGTTTATTGTTTGCATGTTTAGATTATTCATTGGCATAAACAGCACATTGTATGCCTATAGAAGAATATATATATGTATTCATTCTATTATTGGTATGTTGTACAGAGTTTAGAGCTATCACAAATGTACTGCTATAAACATTCTTGTGCATGTCATCTGGTAAATGTAACTACATTTTTGTTTGAGTAATCTTCATTGGGTAGTCAGAACTGGTAACAGGGCAGAGAAGGATGGAGATAGAGCAGTTGGAAGACTACTGCAAAAGGTCAAGCCTAAGCTGCGATTCATGGGGGTTGCAAAGAGTCAGACATGACTGAACGACTGAATTGAACTGAACTGAAGCTACTGAAGGTAAAGAAAAATACAATAATGATGGGACTGGAGAGAAAGGAATAGAACAGAAAGAAATAAAATTGCTTAGATATAGAGATCAGTTGGTGCTAAGGAATAAAATTGACAAAAAAGTCAAATATGAGAAAAAATTTTAATCTATTTAAAGAGGAAAGAAATTTGGGTACAATGCTCATTGGCAGAGGGGGTTTATGTTTGTTTCAGTATTATTGAGATATAAATGACATATACCACAGTATAAGATGTACAACAGAATAATTTGATTTGCATATGTAGTAGTCCCACTTATCTGCAGATTTGTTTTCTTTTTTAACTTGATATTTATTTATTTATTTAATATAAATTTATTGCTTTAATTGGAGGCTAATTATTTTACAATTTTTTAGTGGTTTTGCCATACATTGACATTGATCTGCCACACATATACATGTGTTCCCCATTCTGAACCCGTCTCCCATCCCTCTGGGTCATCCCAGTGCACCAGCCCCAAGCACCCTGTCTCATGCATCAAACCTGGACTGGCAATCTGTTTCACATATGATAATATACATGTTTCAATGTCATTCTCCCAAATCATCCCACCCTCACCCTCTCCCACAGAGTCCAAAAGACTGTTCTATACATCTGTGTCTCTTTTGCTGTCTTGCATATAGGTTATCATTACCATCTTTCTAAATTACATATCTATGTGTTAGTATACTGTATTGGTGTTTTTCTTTCTGTATACTTACTTCAATCTGTATAATAGGCTCCAGTTTCATCCATCTCATTAGAACTGATTCAAATGTACTCTTTTTTCATGGCTGAGTAATATTCCATTCTGTATATATACCACAGCTTTCTTATCCATTCGTCTCCTGATGGACATCTAGGTTGCTTCCATGTCCTGGCTATTATAAACAGTGCTGCAATGAACATTGGGGTACACATGTCTCTTTCAGATCTGGTTTCCTCAGTGTGTATGCCCAGGAGTGGGATTGCTGGGTCATATGGCAGTTCTATTTCCAGTTTTTTAAGGAATCTCCACACTGTTCTCCATAGTGGCTGTACTAGTTTGCATTCCCACCAACAGTATAAGAAGTTCCCTTTTCTCCACACCCTCTCCAGCATTTATTGCTTGTAGACTTTTGGATAACAGTCATTCTGACCGGTATGAGATGGTACCTCATTGTGGTTTTGATTTCATTTCTCTGATAATGAGTGATGTTGAGCATCTTTTCATGTGTTTGTTAGCCATCTGTATGTCTTCTTTGGAAAAATGTTTAGTTCTTTGGCCCATTTTTGATTGGGTCATTTATTTTTCTGGAATTGAGCTGCAGGTGTTGCTTGTATATTTTTGAGATTAATTCTTTGTCCGTTGCTTCATTTGCTATTATTTTCTCCCATTCTGAAGGCTGTCTTTTCACCTTGCTTATAGTTTCCTTTGTTGTACAAAAGCTTTTAAGTTTAATTAGGTTCCATTTGTTTATTTTTGCTTTTATTTCCATTACTCTGGGAGGTGGGTCATAGAGGATCCTGCTGTGATTTATGTCAGAGAGTGTTTTGCCCTATGTTTTCCTCTAGGAGTTTTATAGCTTCTGGTCTTACATTTAGATCTTTAATCCATTTTGAGTTTATTTTTGTGTATGGTGTTAGAAAGTGTTTTAGTTTCATTCTTTTATGAGTGGCTGATCAGTTTTCCCAGCACCACTTGTTAAAGAGATTGTCTTTTCTCCATTGCATATTCTTGCCTCCTTTGTCAAAGATAAAGTGTCCATAGGTATGTGGATTTATCTCTGGGCTTTCTATTTTGTTCCATTGATCTATATTTCTGTCTTTGTGCCAGTACCATACTGTCTTGATGACTGTAGGTTTGTATTAGAGCCTGAAGTCAGGCAGGTTGATTCCTCCAGTTCCATTCTTCTTTCTCAAGATTGCTTTGGCTATTCGAGTTTTTTTTTTTTTTTTTTTTTTGTATTTCCATACAAATTGTGAAATTATTTGTTCTAGTTCTCTGAAAAATCCGTTGGTAGCTTGATAGGGATTGCATTGAATCTATAGATTACTTTGGGTAGTATAGTCATTTTCACTATATTGATTCTTCCAGTCCATGAACATGGTATATTTTCCCATTTATTTGTGTCCTCTTTGATTTCTTTCATCAGTGTTTTATAGTTTTCTATATATAGGTCTTTTGTTTCTTTAGGTAGATATATTCCTAAGTATTTTATTCTTTTCATTGCAATGGTGAATGGAATTGTTTCCTTAATTTCTCTTTCTGTTTTCTCATTGTTAGTGTATAGGAATGCAAGGGATTTCTGTGTGTTAATTTTATATCCTGCAACTTTACTATATTCATTGATTAGCTCTAGTAATTTTCTGGTGGAGTTTTTAGGGTTTTCTATGTAGAGGATCATGTCATCTGCAAACAGTGAGAGTTTTACTTCTTCTTTTCCAATCTGGATTCTTTTTATTTCTTTTTCTGCTCTGATTGCTGTGGCCAAAACTTCCAAAACTATGTTAAATAGTAGTGGTGAGAGTGGGCACCCTTGTCTTGTTCCTGACTTTAGGGAAAATGTTTTTGATTTTTCACCATTGAGGATAATGTTTGCTGTGGGTTTGTCATATACAGCTTTCATTATGCTGAGGTATGTTCCTTCTATTCCTGCATTCTGGAGGATTTTTTTTCATAAATGGATGTTGAATGTTGTCAAAGGCTTTTTCTGTTGATCATATGGTTTTTATTTTCAATTTGTTAATGTGATGTATCACATTGATTGATTTACTGATATTGAAAAATCCTTGCATCCCTGGGATAAATCTCACTTGGTCATGATCTTTTTAATATGTTGTTGGATTCTGTTTGCTAGAATTTTGTTAACGATTTTTGCATCTATGTTCATCAGTGATATTGGCCTGTAGTTTTCTTTTTTTGTGGCATCTGTCAGGTTTTGGTATTAGGGTGATGGTGGCCTCATAGAATGAGTTTGGAAGTTTACCTTCCTCTGTAACTTTCTGGAAGAGTTTGAGTAGGATAGGCGTTAGCTCTTCTTTAAGTATTTGGTTGCATTCAACTGTGAAGCCGTCTGGTCCTGGGCTTTTGTTTGCTGGAAGATTTCTGATTACAGTTTCAATTTCCATGCTTGTGATGGGTCTGTTAAGATTTTCTGTTTCTTCCTGGTTCAGTTTTGGAAAGTTGTACTTTTCTAAGAATTTGTCCATTTCTTCCAAGTTGTCCATTTTATTGACATATAGTTGCTGATAGTAGTCTCTTATGATCCCTTGTATTTTTGTGTCTGTTGTGATTTCTCCATTTTAATTTTTAATTTTGTTGATTTGATTCTTCTCCCTTTGTTTCTTGATGAGTCTGGCTAATGGTTTGTCAATTTTATTTATCTTCTCAAAGAACCAGCTTTTAGCTTTGTTGATTTTTGCTATGGTCTCTTTTGTTTCTTTTGCATTTATTTCTGCCCTAATTTTTAAGATTTCTTTCCTTCTGCTAAACCTCGGGATCTTCATTTCTTCCTTTTCTAATTGCTTTAGGTGTAGAGTTAGGTTATTTATTTGACTTTTTTCTTGTTTCTTGCAGATGGTGATTGCAGCCATGAAATTAAAAGACACTTACTCCTTGGAAGAAAAGTTATAACCATCCTGGGCAGCATATTAAAAAGCAGAGACATTACTTTGCCAACAAAGGTCCATCTAGTCAAGGCTATGGTTTTCCCAGTGGTCATGTATGGATGTGAGTTGGACTATAAAGAAAGCTGAGCACAGAAGAATTGATGCTTTTGAACTGTGGTGTTGGAGAAGACTCTTGAGAGTCCCTTGGACTGCAAGGAGATCCAACCAGTCCATCCTAAAGGAGATCAGTCCTGGGTGTTCATTGGAAGGACTGATGTTGAAGCTGAAACTCTAATACTTTGGCCACCTGATGTGAAGAGCTGACTCATTGGGAAAGACCCTGATGCTGGGAAAGATTGAGGGCAGGAGAAGAAGGGGACGACAGAGGATGAGATAGTTGGATGGCATCATTGACTCAATGGACATGGGTTTGGGTGGACTCTGGGAGTTGGTGATGGACAGGAAGGCCTGGCATGCTGTGGTTCATGGGGTCGCAAAGAGTGGGACACGACTGAGTGAGTGAACTGAACTGAACTTGTTTCTTGAGGTAAGCCTGTGTTGCTATGAGCCTTCCTCTTAGCACTGCTTTTACAGTGTCCCAAAGGTTTTGGGCTGTTGTGTTTTCATTTTCATTCATTTCTATGCATATTTTGATTTCTTTTTTTTTAATTTCTTCTGTGATTTGTTGGTTATTCAGCAGCGTGTTGTTCAGCCTCCATATGTTGGAATTTTTAATAGTTTTTCTCCTGTAATTGACATCTAATCTTACTGCATTGTGGTCAGAAAAGATGCTTGGAATGATTTCATTTTTTTTTAATTTACCAAGGCTAGATTTATGGCCCAGAATGTGATCTATCCTGGAGAAGGTTCCATGTGCACTTGAGAAAAAGGTGAAATTCATTGTTTTGGGGTGAAATGTCCTATAGATATCAATTAGGTCTAACTGGCCTATTGCATTATTTAAAGTTTGTGTTTCCTTGTTAATTTTCTGTTTGGTTGATCTAGCCATAGGTGTGAGTGGGGTATTAAAATCTCCCACTATTATTGTGTTACTGATAATTTCCCATTTCATACTTGCTAGCATTTACTTTACATATTGTGGTGCTCCTATGTTGGGCGCATATATATTTATAATTGCTATATCTTCTTCTTGGATTGATCTTTTGATCATTATGTAGTGTCTTTCTTTGTCTCTTTTCACAGACTTTATTTTAAAGTCTATTTTATCTGATATGAGTATTGCTACTCCTGCTTTCTTTTGGTCTCTATTTGCATGGAATATCTTTTTCCAGCCCTTCACTTTCAGTCTATATGTGTCCCTTCTTTTGAGGTGGGTCTCTTGTAGTAAACATATATAGGAGTCTTGTTTTTGTATCCATTCAGCCAGTCTGTGTCTTTTGGTTGGAGCATTTAACCTATTTACATTTAAGGTAATTATTGATTAGTATGATCCCGTTGCCATTTGTTTTTTGGGGTTCGAGTTTATACACCCTTTCTATGTTTCCTGTCTAGAGAAGATCCTTTAACATTTGTTGGAGAGCTGGTTTGGTGGTGCTGAATTCTCTCAGCTTTTGCTTGTCTGTAAAGCTTTTGATTTCTCCTTCATATTTGAATGAGATCCTTGCTGGGTACAGTAATCTGGGTTGTAGGTTTTTCTCTTTCATCACTTTAAGTATGTCCTGCCATTCCCTTCTGGCCTGAAGAGTTTCTATTGAAAGATCAGCTGTTATCCTTATGGGAATCCCTTGTGTGTTATTTGTTGTTTTTCCCTTGCTGCTTTTCAATATTTGTTCTTTGTGTTTTATCTTAATTTGATTAATGTGTGTCTTCGGGTGTTTCACCTTGGGTTTATCCTGTTTGGGAATCTCTGGGTTTCTTGGACTTGGGTGACTATTTCCTTCCCCATTTTAGGGACATTTTCAACTATTATCTCCTCAAGTATTTTCTCATAGTCTTTCTTTATGTCTTCTCCTTCTGGGACTCCTATGATTCGAATGTTGGGGCATTTAACATTGTCCCAGATGTCTCTGAAGTTGTCCTCATTTTTAAAAATGTTTTTCCTTCTCTGTTTCATTTATTTCTACCATTTTATCTTCTACCTCACTTATCCTATCTTCTGCCTCCGTTATTCTACTGTTGGTTCCCTCCAGAGTGTTTTGATCTCATTTATTGCATTATTTTTTATATATTGTCTCTTTTTTGTTTCTTCTAGGTCCTTGTTAAAGATTTCTTGCATCTTCTCAATCCTTGTCTCCAGGCTATTTATCTGTAACTCCATTTTGTTTTCAAGATTTTGGATCATTTTCACTATCATTATTCAGAATTCTTTATCACATAGATTCCCTATCTCTTCCTCTTTTATTTGGTTTGGTGGGCATTTATCCTGTTCCTTTACCTGCTGAGTATTTCTCTGCCTTTTCATCTTGTTTATATTGCTGTGTTTGGAGTGGCCTTTCCGTATTCTGGCAGTTTGTGGTTCCTCTTTATTGTGGAGGTTCCTCACTGTGGGTGGGGTTGGATGGGTGGCTTGTCAAGGTTTCCTGGTTAGGGAAGCTTGTGTCAGTGTTCTGGTGGGTGGAGCTGGATTTCTCTCTGGAGTGCAATGAAGTGTCCAGTAGTGAGTTTTGAGATGTCAGTGGGTTTGGTGTGACTTTGGGCAGCCTGTATATTGAAGCTCAGGGCTATGTTCCTGTGTTGCTGGAGAATTTGTGTGGTATGTCTTGCTCTGGAACTTGTTGGCTCTTGGGTGGTGCTTGGTTTCAGTGTAGGTATGGAGGCTTTTGATGAGCTCTTATCAATTAATGTTCCCTGGAGTCAGGAGTTCTCTGGTGTTCTCAGGTTTTGGACTTAAGCCTCCTGCCTCTGGTTTTCAGTCTTATTCTTACAGTAGCCTCAAGACTTCTCCATCTATACAGCACCGATGATAAAACATCTAGGTTAATGATGAAAGTTTCTCCACAGTGAGGGACACCTGGAGAGGTTCACAGAGTTACGTGGAGAAGAGAAAAGGGAGGAAGGAGATAGAGGTGACCAGGCTGTTCTCCACAGCCCAGAACACACAAAGAGATTCACAGAGTTGGGTAGAGAAGAGAAGGGGGAGGGAGGAGATAGAGGTGACCTGGGGGAGAAAAAGGAGAGTCAAAAGGGGGAGAGAGCAATCAAGCCAGTAATCACACTCCTAAGTAAAAATGGGTACTGAAGATTGGGTTTTTAAAGGTACAAAATTGATAACAAATACCAAAAAGCAAAGATTAAAAAGCTAGAGTAGACATTAGATTCTCAAAAATACACTATTAAAACAACAAAGCAAAGTCACAAGAATTAAAAATTATATATATGAAGTTTGCTTTAAAATAGGGTATTTTTTTGCAATATTAGCTTATAAAAATGAAAATTAAAGCAGTAATAGAAGACTTAAAAATATTTTTTTAATTTTAAAAAATGATAATAGTAAGAATATATCTAAGAATTTTTCTGGAGCTGTTGTGGACAGTGTGGGGTCAGTTCATTTTCAGATAGTTCCTTGATCCAGCTTACACTCTCAAGATCTATAGGCCCCTTCCTATGTAGTTGGTGCTAACTACAGGGTTTTAATCTATTGCACCTGTCACTTCCAAAGTGGTTCCCTCTGTTTATTTTAGCTTCTTCTGTTTGCTGGTCTCTTCAGTGTCTAATTTCCACCCTGACACAAGGGGGCGATGGTGGTCACTTTTTTAGGCTCACTTGTTCAGTCGTGCTGTGGGGAGGGAGGAACACTGCAAACAAATATCACTGGCGTGTGTGGGGAGTGCTCGCAGTGTTTCAGCCGCACTGGGTTTGCCCCTGCTCACGGCGTGTGTGCTTTCATGGTCTACACTTCTCAGGCTCTAGGTTGCTCTGCTGGGAACTGTCTGAGGTGGGCCCTGGGTTGCGTGCACTTCCCAGGTCTAAGCCGCTCAGGTTCAGTGGTTCTCAGGTACTCCACAAAGGCACAGACTCAGTTGGGCCTGTGTTTTGTGCCCTTCCCAGGTCTGAGCAGCTCAGGTGACCAGGTGCTTGGTGAGTGCAGTCACCCCCAGGTTGGGGTGCAGTCTTATCGCCTCCCCCGTCCCAGCCGCTTGGTTTTCTGGGTGTACAATGGTGTGCCTTCTCAGGTGTGCTGTGTGTCTCTTCTGGGGAGCTGATCTCTGGCTGCGACCCTCCCGGCAGATGTCAACCATCCAGAATCCCAAGAAGTCTTGGTTAGCAATGAAGCCTGCTTGCAGTTTGGTAGAGGATGCCTCTCTGGGGCCGAGATTGCCCCTTTCTGGCTCTGGCTGCCCCCGCCTGCCTGTCTCTGGCAGAGGGTGGGGTGGTCTGCTGCCCGGCCAGCTAGCTCTGCTCAGTCCTTTGTTCTGTGAGCGGGCTTGGCAATGTCTTAGGTTAGGGCTTTTCGCTGGGTAGTTCTCTCTCTCTTGCCCTCTTTTCTCTCTCTCTCTCTCTCTCTCTCTCTCTCTCTCTCCCCCCCTCTCTGGCTATCCTACAGTCTGGGTTGCTCTCTCATGTTAATTCCCTTAGATTTCCCTCGGGGAATTCAGGCCCGGTCCTTACCCTAAGCAATGCAGCCCGCACCTCCCTGTCCAGCCTCCGCTTGCTAGTGGCAGATGCGAGCATCTGGGCTGCTTCTCCACTGGGAGTTGCCATTAGGCATGTAATCTGTGGGGTTTAATTATTTATTTATTTATTTTTCCTCCCAATTATGTTGCCCTCTGAGATTCCAAGACTTGCCACAGACCCGCCGGTGAGAGTGTTTCCTGGTGTTTGGAAACTTCTCTCTTTTTTAAGACTCCCTTCCCCAGATGGATCTCCGTCCCTACCTCTTTTGTCTCTCTTTTTATCTTTTATATTTTGTCCTACCTCCTTTCGAAGACAATGGGCTGCCTTTCTGGGTGCCTGATGTCCTCTGCCAGCATTCAGAAGTTGTTTTGTGGAATTTGCTCAGTGTTCAAATGTTCTTTTCGATGAATTTGTGGGGGAGAAAGTGGTCTCCCCATCCTATTCCTCCACCATCTTAGGACCCCCCTCCTGCAGATTTGCTTTCTATGGTTTCAGTTACCTGTGGTCAATTGTATGCATAAAATATTAAATAGAAAATTCAAGAAACAAATAATTCACAAAGTTAAAATTTTTAAGTTTTAAATTCTAAGTAGCATGATAATTTTTAAAAATTCAAGTATGGTTGGTTTAGGGCTTCCCTCATAACTCAAGTCAGTAAAGAATCTGCCTACAATGCAGGAGACCTAGGTTCAATCCCTGGGTCGGGAAGATCCCCTGCAGAAGGAAATGGCAACCCACTCCAGTATTCTTGCCTGGAGAATCTCATGGACAGAGGAGTCTAGTAGGCTACAGTCCATGTGGTCACAAGAGTTGGACACAACTTAGTGACTAAACCACCATAGTTGATTTATAATATTATATTAGTTTCAGGTGTACAGCATAGTGATTCAGTATTTTTATAGATTATACTCCATTAAAAGTTATTACAAGATAATGGCTGTATTATACAATATTATATATTGTATATACATACAATATATAAAATTATTATATCATACAATACACTATATATTATAGTATATATATTATATTATGCAATATAATACATTGTATTATACAATATACTATATATATTGTTGCTTATCTATCTTATATATAGTAGTTTATATCTCTTATTTCCATACCCTTGTCTTACCCCTCCACCCTTCCCTCTCCCTGCCCTTCCCTCTCCCTACTAGTAACCACTAGTTTGTCTTCTCTTTGAATCTATTTCTGTTTTGCTATATATATTTGTTTTATATTTTAAATTCCACAATATGTGATAACATAAAGTATGTTTTTCTCTGTATGACTAATTTCACTAATTACTCTAAATACACCCTCATTGCTGCAAGTGGCAGAATTTCATTTTTTATGGCTGAGTAATATTCCATTATATATATATATATATATATATATATATATATATATATATATATATATATATTCCATTTGTCTGATGCACCATTCAGCTTTCTCATGCCTGGGACATGAATCATCCCTTTGTCCAGTGTATTCTGTCTGTTGGTCATTTAGTCACCATCTCAATTATCCAATCCACTGTTGAGGTAATCACAGAGCTTGCATTCAATTCAGTTCAGTTCAGTCACTCAGTCATGTCTGACTCTTTGTGACCCCATGGACTGCAGCATGCCAGGCCTCCCTGTCCATCACCAACTCCCAGAGTTTACTCAAACTCATGTCCATTGAGTCAGTGATGCCATCCAACCATCTCATCCTCTGTCGTCCCCTTCTCCTCCTGCCTTCAATCTTTCCCAGCATCAGGGTCTTTTCCAATGAGTCAGTTCTTTGCATCAGGTGGCCAAAGTATTGGAGTTTCAGTTTCAGCATCAGTCCTTCCAATGAATATTCAAGACTGATTTCCTTTAGGATTGGACTGGTTGGATCTCCTTGCAGTCCAAGAGACTCTCAAGAGTCTTCTCCAACACCATAGTTCAAAAGCATCAGTTCTTTGAGCTCAGCTTTCTTTATGGTCCAACTCTCACATCCATACATGACTACTGGAAAAATCATAGCTTTGACTAGATGGACCTTTGTTGGCAAAGTAATGTCTCTGCTTTTTAATATGCTATCTAGGTTTGTCATAGCTTTTCTTCCAAGGAGCAAGCATCTTTTAATTTCATGGCTGCAGTCACCATCTACAGTGATTTTGGAGCCCCCAAATAAGCCTTATTTTATTTAATGATGGCCTCAAAAAGCAAGAATAGTGATGCTAGCAATTTGGATATGCCAAAGAGAAGCCATAAAGTGCTTCCTTTAAGTGAAAAGTTAAAAGTTCTTGACTTAATAAGGAAAGAAAAAATCATATGCTGAAGTTGCTAAGATCTACAGTAAGAGCAATTCTTCTATTCATGAAATTGTGAAGAAAAAGGAAATTCATGCTAGTTTTGCTGTCATACATTGAACTGCAAAATTTATTGTGATAGTGCATAAGTGTGCAGTTAAGATGGAAATGGCATTAAATTTATACAATAAGATATTTTCAGAGAGGAAAAAGAGAGTGAGATCAGTCACATAACTTTTATTGTATTGTTGTTGCAGTTGTTCAGTCACCCAGTCGTGGCCAACTTTGTGACTCCATGAACTGCATCATGCCAGACCTCTCTGTCCTTCATCATCTTCCAGAGTTTGCCCAAGTTCATGTCCATTGCATCAATGATGCCATCCAGCCATCTCATTCTCTGACATCCTCTTTCCTTCTGCCTTCAATCTTTCCCAGCATCAGGGTCTTTTCCAACAAGTCAGCTGCTCACATCTGATGACCAAAGTACTGGAGCTTCAGCTTCAGCATCAGTCCTTCCAATGAATATTCAGGACTGATTTCCTTTAGGATGGACTGGTTGATCTCCTTGCTGTCCAAGGGACTCTCAAAGAGTCTTCTCCAGCACCACAGTTTGAAAGCATCAGTTCTTTGGTGCTCAGCCTTCTTTTACAGTCCAGCTCTCATGACCCTATGTGACTATGGGAAATATCATAGCCTTGACTATATGGACCTTTGTTTGCAAAGTGATGTTTTCGCTTTTTAACACACTGTCTAGGTTTGTCATAGGGTTTCTGTCAAGAAGCAATCATCTTCTAATTTCATGGCTGTAGTCACCATGCACAGTGATTTTAGAGCCCAATCTGTCACTGATTCTACCGTTTCTCCTTCTATTTGCCATGAAAGTTGTTATAATTGTTCTATTTTATAAGTAGTTTTTTTTTTGTTTATCTTTTACTATTCCTAATTTATAAATTCAGCTTTAGCATATGGTTTTATTGTTCAGTCATTAAGTTGTGTCCGACTTTTTGCGAACCCATGGACTGTAGCATGCCAGGCCTCCCTGCTCCTCACTATCTCCTGGAGTTTTATCATATGTTTGTATAGGATAACTACAAATCTGACCTCTTTTTCTATGAGTGTTTTTTCTTTTGATTCCACATCTAAGTAAGATTATACAGTATCTGTCCTTCTCTGTCTGATTTAGCATAATGCTCTCAAAGTCTATCCATGATGTCACATATGACAGGATTTCCTTCTTTCTGTGGATGAATAATCCATCGTGTGTGTGTGTGTGTGTGTGTGTGTGTGTATAGCAACTTCTTTATCCATTTATCTGTCGATGGACACTAAATCTGTTTCCATGTTTTGACTATTATAAATAATGCTGCTGTGAACATAAGCATGCATATATCTCTTTGATATGGTGTTTTCATTTTCTTTGGATATATATGAAGAAGTGGAATTATTGGGTCATGTGGTGTTCTATTTTTAATTCTTTGAGAAAGCTCTCTATTTTTTTCCCCAAAATGTCTGTAACACTTTACAATCACATCAAGAGTGCTCTAGAGTTTCCTTTTCTCCACATCCTCACCAGGTTTAATAACTATGTATTTTTATGCAATACATTCTAACAGGCATGAAGTGATATCTCATTGTGGTTTTGATTTGCATTTCCCAGTGATTAGTGATATTGAGTATCTATTCATGTACTTGTTGGCCATTTGCATGTCTCCTTGGAAAAATGTCTATTCATGTCCTTTGCCCATTTTTAATTGAATTGTTAGGTTTTTTGCTGCTGAGTTGTTTGAATTCTTTATATAGCTTGAATATTAACCCCTTATCAAATATATGGCTTACAAATAATTTTTCCCATTCCATAGGTTGTCATTTCATTTTGTCGATCATTTTTTCTGCTGTGCAGAAGTGCTAGTTAGTGTTAGCATGGTATAATTTTTTCCATCCATTTACATTTTCTAGTTTTTAAAAAAATATATATCGTATTGAAGTATAGTTGACTTACAATGTTTAAGGTACACAGCAAGGGGATTCAATTTTACAAATACACATATATTATTTTTGAAATTATTTTCCATCATAGATTATTACAAGATATTGACTATAGTTCCCTATGCTATACAGTAAACCTTTGTTGCTTGTTGCATATCTATTTTTTAATTAGAAATCTAGCATTCTATTCATACTAAGTCAAACAAGTGAAATCAAAATATCATAATTTTTAGTTAGACAAAAATTCATGTTTTCTAAAATATATATTATACATATTTATATATATATATATGTATACAAAAGCTTTTCTACTACACTTGATAAAAGCTTGAGAAAGAACATCAAAAAAAGAAGAGATGGAGAAATTGGAAAACATAAACTAAATGAAATGGGAGCACTGAATATGAAATAGAAAAAGTGAAACAAACTAGATAAAAGTAAAGATCATCATATAGCTTAGTTGTTTTTTTTTCCATTTATTTTTATTAGCTGGAGGCTAATTACTCTTACACTGTTGGTGGGAATGCAAACTAGTACAGCTGCTATGGAGAACAGTGTGGAGATTTCTTAAAAAACTGGAAATAGAACTGCCATATGACCCAGCAATCCCACTGCTGGGCATACACACTGAGGAAACCAGATCTGAAAGAGACACGTGCACCCCAGTGTTCATCACAGCACTGTTTATAATAGCCTAGTTGTTTTTAAACATGACTGCTCATTAGAAACATTTGGAGCTTTGGAGAAAAAAAGCAATACCTGAGCATTTGTATTTTTCAAAAAATTTCAAGATAATTCTGATACACATCTGGATTTTAAAAAGTGATTACAGGTTTTTCTAGTTTTGGCAATATACAGTTCTATTATTTTTCTGTTGATCAATCATGATACAGTGGTATTAAGTGAGTAACAGTTATATAATCACAATAGTAAAAGATCAGTTTTCACAATCAATAGCCAGACAAAAAATAAAAGATAATTACAATTGCAAGCCATAATGGGAACATGATTAACTTAACAATATAAAATAATTACATACAATTTGGGGGGTCAAGCAGAGTGATGTGGTAAGTGGAAGTGCATACATGCACATGTTTTCATCCAATCCCAGCCAGTCTATGTCTTTTGGTTGGTGCATTTAATCCATTTACATTTAAGGTAATTATCATATGTATGATCCTATTACCATTTTCTTAATTGTTTTGGGTTTATTTTCTGTAGGTCTTTTCCTTCTCTTGTGTTTCCTGCCTAGAGAAGTTCCTTTAGCATTTGTTGTAAAGCTGGTTTGGTGGTGCTGAATTCTCTTAATTTTTGCTTGTCTGGAAAGCTTTTGATTTCTCCATCAAATCTGAATGAGAGTCTTGCTGGGTAGAGTATTCTTGGTTGTAGGTTCTTCTCTTTCATCACTTTAAATATATCATGCCATTCCCTTCTGGCTTGTAGAGTTTCTGTTGAGAAATCAGCTGATAGCCTGATGGGAGTTCCCTTGTATGTTATTTGTTGTTTTTCCCTTGTTGCTTTTAATATTTTATCTCTGTCTTTAATTTTTGTCAGTTTGATTACTATGTGTCTCAGTGTGTTCCTCCTTGGGTTATCCTCCTGGGACTCTCTGTGCTTCCTGGACTTGGTGACTATTTCCTTTCCCATGTTAGGGAAGTTTTCAGCTATTATCTCTTCAAATATTTTCTCAGGTCCTTTCTCTCTCTCTTCTCCTTCTGGGACCCCTATAATGTGAATGTTGGTGTGTTTAATGTTGTCCCAGAGGTCTCTTAGGCTGTCTTCATTTCTTTTCATTCTTTTTTTTTCTATATTCTGTTCTGTGGCAGTGATTTCCACCATTCTGTCCTCCAGGTCATTTATCCATTTCTTCTGCCTCAGTTATTCTGCTATTGATTCCTTCTAGTATATCTATTCATCTCTAGTGTATCTGTTTGTTTGTTCTTTAGTTCTTCTAGGTCTTTGGTAAACATTTCTTGCATCTTCTCAATCTTTGCCTCCATTCTTTTCCTGAGATCCTGGATCATCTTCACTATCATTATTCTGAATTCTTTTTCTGGAAGGTTGCCTATCTCCACTTCATTTAGTTGTTTTTCTGGAGGATTTTATCTTGTCCCTTCATCTGGGACATAACTTTCTGCTTTTTCATCATGATTAACTTTCTGTAATATGGTTTTTGTTTTAGCCACTGTGAGACTGTGCTTCTTCTTGCTTCTTCTGTCTGCCCTCTGATGGATGAGGCTAAGAGGCTTGTGTAAGCTTCTTGATGGGAGGGACTGGCAATGGGAAAAACTGGGTCTTGCTCTGGTGGTCTGGCCTTGCTTGGTAAAGCTTTAATCTGTAACAAGACAGGAGGAAGGGGTATAGATGGAGTATATAGTCAAGACCCACACCCCTGGGTCGATGACCCACAAAAAAGGGAGGATAATTACAATCGCAGAAATTCTATCTAAGGAACAAGTGGTCCAAATCCCACATCATGCTCCCCAGACTCAGGATCCTACACTAGGAAGACAGTCCTCAGAATGTCTGGCTTTGAAGGCCAATAGGTTTCTGTACAGGAGAGCTGATGGGCTGTAGGAAACTGATACTCTGCTCATCAATGGCACATGCAAACTCTTACACATTCCAAGTCCCAGGACAGCAGCAATAATTTGAAAGGAACCTGAGTTATATTCACTTGCTAATCTTGGTGAGTCTCCTGAAGGGAAGGAGGCTACTGGGACTTACCTTGGAGACACAGACACTGTGGAAGCCATTTTGGGGAGCTCATTCTACCACAAAGACACTGGTGCTGACAATGATAGCTCTGGAGTCCTTCTTCTAGCCCATTAGTACTGGGGGCTGGTACCAGCCCTGGACCCCCTTGGCCTGGGAGCCACCTAGCTCCAGTTCTACTTGTCTGCACAATCAGATGCACCAGGACTTGGCCCTGCCCACCAGCAAGCAGGCAGCCCAGCATGAGTCAGGCCTGAAAGCCAACTGGTCCAGGGACCAGCCACACCCATCTGTGTACCACAGTAGATGGCTCCACTAACACATAAGGGCCCACATAGGTGGCACCCTTAGAGCATACATCTCTGGTGACCAGAAGGGAATATGCTGCTGAGTGCAGTAGAACATATCCTACATAAGTCCATTTCTCTAAGATCAGTAAATGTAACCAAACCTGCATAACACATAGAAATAAACACAGGAACTTAGGCAAAATGAGATGACAGAAAAATAGGTTCAAAACAAAGGAATAAGACAAAATCCCAGAAGAACAAAGCCAAGTGGAGATAAGCAATCAACACAATAAAGAGTTCAAGTTAACAATTGTAAAGGTGATCAATGAATTCAGAAGAAGAATGAATGAACATAGAAATTTAACAGAGACTAAAAAATATAAAGAAGAACCAAACAGAACTCAAGAATACAATAACTGAAATTAAAAATACAACAGAAGGAATCACACTGTTCATGGCATTCTTGAAGCAAGAATACTGAATTGGTTTGCCATTTCCTTCTCCAGTGGACAATAGAACTCTCCACCACGACCCACCTGTATTTGGTGGCTCTGCATGGCATGGCTCATAGCGACATTAAGCCACACAAGGCTGTGATCCATGTGATCATTTTGGTTAGCTTTCTGTGATTGTGGTTTTCATTCTGGAGGCTGTGGGATTATAGTTCTTGCTTCTTCTGTCCCCCTCTGATAGATGAGGATAAGAGGCTTGTGCAAGCTTCCTGATGGGAGGGACTGGCTATGGGGAAAACTGAGTCTTGCTCTGGTGGGCAGGGCCATGCTCAATAAATCTTTAATCCAATTTTCTGCTGATGCATGACGCTGTGATCCCTTCCTGTTAGTTGATTTAGTGGAGGTGATGGAATTCCAGCTGAGCTATTTCAAATCTTAAAAGATGATGCTGTTACAGTACCACACTCAATATGTTAGCAAATTTGGAAAACTCAGCAGTGACCACAGGACTGGAAAAGGTCAGTTTTCATTCCAACCCCAAAGAAGGCAATGTAAAATAATGTTCAAACTACTGTACAATTGTGCTTATTTCACATGCTAGCAAGGTAATGCTCAAAAATCCTTCAAGCTAGGCTTCAACAGTACATAAACTTTACATGAGCTTCAAGGAGATCAAACCAGTCAATCCTAAAGGAAATCAACCCTGAATATTCATTGGAAGGACTGATGCTGAAGCTGAAGCTCCAATACTTTGGCCACCTGATGTGAAGAGCTGACTCATTGGAAAAGACCCTGATGCTGGGAAAGATTGAAGGCAGGAGGAGAAGGGGGCAGCAGAGGATGAGATGGTTGGATGGCATCATCGACTCAATGGACATGAGTTTGAACAAACTCTGGGAGATAGTGAAAGACAGGGAAGCCTGGCATTGCAGTCCATGGGGTCGCAAAGATTCGGACATGATTGAGTAACAGAACAGCGACAACATGTACAAACCTCATGGTTCCTGCAAACAAAAAACCTATCCACAAAGAGGAGACAGGAATCCAAACATATACCAAAGTTAGTTATCAAGTCATAGAGAAGAGAATAACAAAAACACTACCAAAAAGCCAGAAAATAGTTAACAAAATGACAGCATTTATATACCTAGCAAGAATTAATTTAAATGTAAATGGACAACATGCTTCAATTGAAGACAGGTAATGGCTGAATGGATTAAAAACAAGACATATATATGCTGCCTACAAGAGACTCATTTCAGATCTAAGTATGTACATACATTGAAAGTGAGGAGATAGAAAAAGGTATTTCATGCAAATGGAAACAAAATGAAAGCTGAAGTAGCAATACTTGTATCAGATAAAATAGATATACAACAAAAACTGTAACAAGAGACAAAGAAGGACATTAAATAATGATAAAGTGATCAATCCAACAAGAAGATATAACATTTATAAACATGTATGCAACCAAAACAGGGACTTCCCTGGTGGCTCAGATGGTAAAGCGTCTGCCTACAATGCGGGAGACCCAGGTTCAATCCCTGGGTCAGGAAGATCTCCTGGAGAAGGAAATGGCAACCCACTCCAGTATTCTTGCCTGGAAAATCCCATGGACGGAGAAGCCTGGTAGGCTAGGCTATCAGTCCATGGGGTCGCAAAGAGTCAGACACGACTGAGCGACTTCACTATGCAACCAAAATAGGAAAAACTAAATATATAGGCCAAATATTAACAGACTTAATGGGAGAAGTTGACATTAACACAATATTAGTAGGAGACATTAGCATCTCATTTACATCCTGAATGGATCATCCAGATAGAAAATCAATAAGGAAATGCCTTAAATGACGTTAGAGTGATGCATTTAATATACATATAGGACATTTCATCCCCAAGCAGAAGAACATACATTCTTTTCAAGTGCACAAGGAACACTGTCTAGGATAGATCACATGCTATGCTCAAAACAAGCTTCAAATCTAATAAAATTGAAATCATTCAAGAATTTTTCCAACAACAGTATGCAAGAGGAAATCAACCACAAGAAAAAAATTGCACATGACTAAGACATGTGACTTAAAGGCCTTCTAGAACTAACACTAAAAAAAAGATAGCCTTTTCATCATAGGGGACTGGAATGTAGGAAGTCAAGAGATACCTGGAGCAACAGGCAAATTTGGCCTTGGAGTACAAAATAAGCAGGGCAAAGGCTAACAGAGTTTTGCCAAGAGAACACACTGGTCATAGCAAACACCCTCTTCCAACAATACAAGAGATGACTCTACACATGGACATCACCAGATGGTCAATACCAAAATCAGATTGATTATATTCTTTGTAGCTGAAGATGGAGAAGCTCTATATAGTCAGCAAAAACAAGACTGGGAGCTGACTGTGGCTCAGATCATGAACTCCTTATTGCAAATTCAGACTTAAAGAAAGTAGGGAAAACCACTAGACCATTCAGGTATGACCTAAAACAAATCCCTTATGATTATACAGTGGAAGTGACAAATATTCAAGGGATTAGATCTGATAGACAGAGTGCCTGAAGAACTATGGACAGATATTCATAACATTGTACAGGAGGTGGTGATCAAAACCATCCCCAAGAAGAAGAAATGCAAAAAAGGCAAAATTGGTTGTTTGAGGAGGCCTTACAAATAGCTGAGAAAAGAAGAGAAGTAAAAGGCAAAGAAGAAAAGGAAAGATATATCCAAATGAATGTAGAGTTCCAAAGAATAGCAAGGAGAGATAAGAAAGCTTTCCCAAATGATCAATGCAAAGAAATAGAGGAAAACAATAGAATGGGAAAGACTAGAGATCTCTTCAAGAAAAGTAGAGATACCAAGGGAACATTTCATGCAAAGATGGCACAATAAAGGAAAGAAATGGTATGGACCTAAGAGAAGCAGAAGATATCAAGAAGAGGTGGCAAGAATATACAGATGAATTATTTTTCACCTGCTGCCATTATTTATTTTTATTTATTTATTTTTTTCATTTATTTTTATTAGTTGGAGGCTAATTACTTTACAATATTGTAGTGGTTTTTGTCATACATTGACATGAATTAGCCATGGATTTACATGTATTTCCCATCTTAATGACTCAGATAACCACAATGGTGTTATCACTCAACCTAGAGCCAGACATCCTGGAGTGCGAAGTCAAGTTGGCCTTAGGAAGCATCAGTATGAACAAAGCTAGTGGAGGTGATGGAATTCCAGTTGAGCTATTTTAAATCCTAAAATATGATGCTGTGAAAGTGCTGCACTCAATATGCCAGCAAATTTGGAAAACTCAACAGTGGCCACAGGACTGGAAAAGGTCAGTTTTCATTCCAATTCCAAAGAAAGGCAATCTCAAACAATGTTAGAACTACTGCACAGTTATACTCATCTTACACACTAGCAAAGTAATGCTCAAAATTCTTCAAGCTAGGCTCCAATAATATGTGAATGGAGAACTTCCAGATTTCAAGTTGGATTTAGAAAAGGCAGAAGAACCAGAGATCAAATTGCCAACATTCGTTGGATCATAGAAAAAGCAAGAAAATTTAAGAAAAAAACATCTATTTCTGCTTCATTGACTATGCTAAAGCCTTTGACTGTGTGGATCACAACAAACTGTGGAAAATTTCTTAAAGAGATGGGAATACCAGACCACCTTACCTGCCTCCTGAGAAATCTGTATGCAGGTCAAGAAGAAACAGTTAGAACCAGACATGGAACAACAGACTGGTTCCAAATTGGGAAAGGAGTACGTCAAAGCTGTATATTGTCACCTTGCTTATTTAACTTATATGCAGAGTATATTAATGTGAAATGCCAAAATGGATGAAGCACAAGCTGTAATCAAGATTGCCAGGAGAAATATCAGTAACCTCAGATATGCAGATGACATTAGCCTTATGGCAGAAAGTAAAGAAGAACTAAAGAGCCTCCTGATGAAAGTGAAAGAGGAGAGTGAAAAAGCTGGCTTAAAACTCAACATTCAAAAAATGAAGATCATGGCATCCAGTCCCATCACTTCATGGCAAATAGATGGGGAAACAATGGAAATAGTGACAGACTTTATTTTCTTGGGCTCCAAAATCACTGCAGATGGTGACTGCAGCCATGAAATTAAAAGACATTTGATCCTTGGAAGAAAAGCTATGACCAACCTAGACAGCATATTAAAAAGCAGACATTACTTTGCTGACAAAGGTCCATATAGTCAAAGCTATGGTTTTTCCAGTAGTCATGTATGGATGTGAGAGTTGGGCCATAAAGAAAGGCTGAGCACCAAAAAATTAATGTTTTTGAACTGTGGCATTGGGGAAGACTCTTGACAGTCACTTGGACTGCAAGGAGATCAAATCAGTCAATCCTAAAGGATATCAACCCTGAATATTCATTGGAAGGACTGATGCTGAAGCTGAAGCTCCAATACTTTGGCCACCTGATGTGAAGAACTGACTCATTGGAAAAGACCCTGATGCTGGGAAAGATTGAAGGCAGGAGGAGAAGGGGACCACAGAGGATGAGATGGTTGGATGGCATCACCAATTCAATGGATGTGAGTTTGAACAAGCTCTGGGAGTTGGTGATGGACAGAGAAGCCTGTAATCCAAGGGGTGGCAAAGATTCGGACACGACTGAGTGACTGAACTGACTGAAGATATGTGAAGCCTAAACAATTTGCTACTAAACATATTGAGGAAGTCAAAGAGGAAATAAAAAATATCTGGCAACAAATTAAAAGAGAAACACAATAGTCCAAAAACCTATGGAATGCAAGGAAAGAATCTTTAAAAGGAAATTGCAGTGACACAAACCTCCCTTGGGAAATAAGAGAAATCTAAAATAAACCATCTAACCTTACACCTTAAGGAACAATAAGAAGAGCAACAAACAAAAGCAAAACTTAGTAGGAAAGAAATAATAAAGATCAGAGCAGAAATAAATAGAACTAAAAAAAATGTAGAAAAGATCAATGAAACTAAAATCTGGTTCTCTGAAAAGATAAAAAATTGATAAACCTTTAGCCAGACTCATCAAGGAAAAAGAGAGAAGACACAAATAAATAAAATCAGAGAGAGAAGTTACAACTGGTATCACAGAAATGCAAAGAATTGTAAGAGATTCTTAAGAACAATTATATGCCAATAAAATGGACAATCAAAAAAAAGGGGACACTTTCTACAAATGTATAACCTCCTCTTATGGCAGAAAGTGAATAAAAACTAAAGAGCCTCTTGAAACTGAAAGAGGAGAGTGAAAAAGTTGGCTTAAAGTTCAATATTCAGAAAACTAAGATCATGGCATCCGGTCCCATCACTTCATGGCAAATAGATGGGGAAACAGTGGCTGACTTTATTTTTCTGGGCTCCAAAATCACTGCAGATGGTGATTGCAGCCATGAAATTAAAAGACACTTACTCCTTGGAAGGAAAGTTATGACCAACCTAGACAGCATATTAAAAAGCAGAGACATTACTTTGCCAACAAAGGTCCATATAGTCAAGGCTATGGTTTTTCCAGTGGTCATGTATGGATGTGAGAGTTGGACTATAAAGAAAGCTGAGCACCGAAGAATTGATGCTTTTGAACTGTGGTGTTGGAGAAGACTCTTGAGAGCCCCTTGGACTGCAAGGAGATCCAACCAGTCCATCCTAAAGGAGATCAGTCCTGGGTGTTCATTGGAAGGACTGATGTTGAAGCTGAAACTCCAATACTTTGGCCACCTGATGCGAAGAGCTGACTCATTGAAAAGACCCTGATGCTGGGAAAGATTGAGGGCAGGAGGAGAAGGGGATGACAGAGGATGAGATGGTTGAATGGCATCACTGACTCGATGGACATGGGTTTGGGTGGACTCCAGGTATTGGTGATGGACAGGGAGGCCTGGTGTGCCTGTGTTCATGGGGTCACAAAGAGTCAGACATGACTGAGCAACTGAACTGACTGAACTGATAACCTCCCCCAGACTAAGTGAGGAAAAAAATAGAAAATATTAACAATTATATGTAACGAAATTGAATCTGGAATAAAACAATATTCCCAATAAATAAAAGTCCTGAACCAGACCATTTCATGATTAAATACATTTAAAGAAGAGTTAACATACATCCTCCTGAAATTATTTCAGAAAATTTAAGAGGAAGGAATACTTCTGACCTCATTCTACGTGGGCAATGTCACACTGATGTCAAAACCAGGTAAAGATACCATAAGGAAAGAAAATTACAGGTCAATATTTGTTGTAACTTTTCTCTGATGAATATAGATGCAAAAATCATCAGAAAAAGACAAGTCGGAAAAAAAGTCCCCTACATATGAACCTTCAAGTTGTGAACTTTCAAAGATGTGAATGTGTGTTCACATGTCCAATCATGTAAGTTAGTTCACATGTCTGGCATACATTGTCATGTGCATGCATCCTCTACAAGTGGTTGTGCCTTTATGCACAATGTGTAAAGTATTGTGTGGAATACAGTCATATAGTATCTTTGTTTCAAGCCCAGGTTATCCAGAAGCAAGCATAAAAGCAGTGGTGATGTAGTAATAGTACTGCTAAGACACATCAAGTGATAACAATAGAAACAAAAATGAAAATAATTGAGAGAGTGGAGTGAGGTGAAAAGATGGTAGATGTTACTCATTCCTTATAACATTGAACTCTTTGCTGTGCAACATGAGGAGCTTGCTAATGAAGATGTGATGTAACTGAAGGCCCAGAGAAAGGTCAAAGAAAAACAGGAAGAAGTAGTAACTGAGGAACCAAAGAGAGTCACAATTCAGGAATTAGCAGGGGATTTTTTTGTTTGGGGAGGCATTGTTAGTTTTTGAGGCACAGGGCAGCTGTTCAGAATGCAATCCAATGCTACCGTGTCACCCATGATGAGAAAAAAAGAGCTACTACCCAGATATCACTGGATCATTTTTTCAAGAGGTAGATAGAATTGAATCCAGCAGGGAACCAGAACCTGTGCCATCAACATCAGTTATGAGTGAAATTACAGCTTGCCCTCTGTCTCTTATTGCTGACAATCCTTAAGCTCTACCATCTCCTACCTCCTTTCCCTCCTCCAGGCAGGAACTCTTCTTGTTTGTTCACTTGATGCCAGCCCCTGTATGCCAGCTGTTGTACTGTACTACTGTACTTTTCAAGGTACTATACTGTAAGATTAAAAATGTTTTCTTTATTTTTTGTTTTTTTAATGTATTATTTGTGTTAAAAGTGTTATAAACCTGTTACAGTCCAATATTATATAGCTGATTGTGTTAACTGAGTATCTAGGCTAACTTTGCTGCACTTTCAAACAAATTGAACTCTCAGAATGAAACTCTTTCGTGTGTAGGGAACTTACAGTATTAGCAATCCAAATTAACAGTACATGAAAAGGATCATACACTATGATGAAGTGGATTTATCCCAATGTTTCAAATCTGGTTCAATATTGGCAAAACAATCAGTGTGATACACAACATTTACAAATAGAAGAAAAATTATATAATAATCTCAATAGATGAACTTTTGACAAAATTCAACATACTTTTACGATAATAACTATCAACAAAGTGGTTATAGAGGTAACATGAAAGTGAAAATGAAAGTCACTCAGTTGTGTCCAACTCTTTGCAATCCCATTGGACTATACAGTCCATGGAATTCTCTAGGCCAGAATACTGGAGTGGGTAGCTGTTCCCTTCTCCAGGGGATCTTCCCAACCCAGGGATTGAACCCAGGTCTCCTGCATTGCAGGAGAATTCTTTACCAGCTGAGCCACAAGGGAAGCATACCTCAACATAATTAATGCCACATATGACAAACTAACAGACAACGTCATAGCCGGTGGTGAAAAGCTGACAGCATTTTCTCTATGATCGGGAACAAAACAAGGTTGCCCACTCTAGCTACTTTTTCTCAATATAATATTTGAAGTCCTCACAACAGCAATCAGACAGGAAAAAATTTAAAAAAGAATCTAAATATTAATGGAAAAAGCAAAACTGTCACTGTTTACAGATGACATGATACTAAACTTACTATATAAAATCCTAAAGAAGCCACCAAAACATTATTAGGACTAATAAATAAATTCAGTAATACTGTAGGACACAATTTAAAATCAAGAAACTTTTTGTTTCTCTAGACTAACAGTAAATTATTAGAAAGAGAAATTAAGAAAATGATCTCATTTATAATTGCACCAAAAGAATAAAATACCTAGGAATAAATCTATGCAAAGAGGATTTGTACTCAGAATCCTATAAGACACTGGTGAAAGAAGTTGAAGGTCATACAAACAAATGGATAGATACACTGTGCTCATGGATTGGAAGTATTAATATTGTTAAAATGACCACACTACTCAAGGCAATCTATAGATTCAATGTAATCTATATCAAAATATCAAAGGCATTTTTTTTTTCACAGAATGGCCACAAATAATACAGCATTTGTTTGGAAACACAAAAGACCCTTGATAACCAAAAATTCATGAGAAAGAAGAACAAAGCTGAAGGTCTCACACTCCATGATTTCAAAATATACTACAAAGTTACAGTAATCAAAACAGTACAGTATTGGCACAAAAACAGATACATAGATAAATGGAACCAAATAGAAAGCCCAAAAATAACCCCATGCACCTATGATCAATTAATCTATGACAGATAAAGCAGGAATAAATAATAGAGAAAACACAAGTGGTGCTGGAAAAACTGGACAGCTACATATATCATATCCAACTTTTTATGACCCCTTGGACTATACAGTCCATGGAATTTTCCAGGCCAGAATACTAGAGTGGGTAGCCATTCCCTTTTCCAGAGGATCTTCCCAACCCAGGGAACGTCTCCCACATTGCAGGTGGATTCTTTACCAGCTGAGCCATCAGAGAAGCCCATAAAATAATCAGTTTGCTTCTTAACACCATACATAAAAATGAACTCAAAATGGATTAAAGACTTAAATGTAAAACCTGTAAGACCTGAAAATATAAAACTCCTAGAAGGAAACACAGGCAGTATGCTCTTTGGCATCTGTCTTAGCAATATTTTTTTTTGCCTATGTCTCCTCAGATAAGGGAAACAAGAGCAAATATTTTAAAAATGGGACCTAATCTAACTAAAAACTTTTCACACTGTGAAGGAAATTGTCAACAAAATGAAAATGCAACCTACTTAATTGGAGAAGATATTTGCAAAAGGCATATCTGATTTGGGGTTAATAGGCAAAATACACAAAGAATTCACACAACTCAACATAAAAAAAACTAGTAAAAAATAGAGAAACTGAATAGACATTATTGAAAAAAAGACATACAGATGTACAACAGACACAGGAAAAATGCTCAACATTAATAATAATCAACATGGAAATACAAATTAAAACCACAGTGAGGTATCACCTCACATTTGTCAGAATTGCTATAATCGAAAAGACCACACAAATACAAGGATTTTTATGTGGAGAAAAGGGAACCCTCATGCACTGTTGGGATTGTAAATTAGTGCAGCTACATGGAAAATAGTTTTGAGTGTCCTCTAAAAGTTAAAAATAGAATTACCGTGTGATCTAGCAATTCTACTTCTGGGTATTTAAATAAAACAAAAACAAAACCATTAATTCCTAAAGTCATATGCTCTTCAATGTTCTTTTCAGCATTATTTACAACAGCCAAGATATAGAATCAATACGTTCTTTGTTCATATTGTCTTTCACTCTTTTTTGCCTTTTGTTGTTTT
This sequence comes from Odocoileus virginianus, assembly GCF_023699985.2. Classification (NCBI taxonomy): domain Eukaryota; kingdom Metazoa; phylum Chordata; class Mammalia; order Artiodactyla; family Cervidae; genus Odocoileus; species Odocoileus virginianus. Next base: position 1,308,597 of record NW_027224335.1, on the reverse strand, counting down.
AATTGAACAATTTTATGATTCTGTTTTCTCTCCTTTCTTAGAGTATCAGTTATACATTTTTAGTGGTTGTCCTAGAATCTACAGGGCTTCCTAGTGGCTCAAATGGTAAAGAATCTGCCTGCAATGCAGGAGACCTGGGTTTGATCTCTGGGTTGGGAAGATCCCCTGGAGAAGGGAATGGCTACCCACTCCAGTATTCTTGCCTGGAGAATTCCATGGACAGAGGAGCTTGGTGGGCTACAGTTCATGGGATGCAAAGAGTTGGACATAACTGAGTGATTAACACTTTAGAATTTTCAATATACATTTGTAACTAATCCAAGTGTATTTTCAAATAACTACCTCTTCAAAGGTAGTGTATCCTATAACAACAAAACAATACTTGCTCCTTCTTCTTATCTATTGTATCATTCTTGTTATTTGTTTTATATATAATTATAGGGGACTGGAATGCAAAAGTAGGAAGTCAAGAAACACCTGGAGTAACAGGCAAATTTGGCCTTGGAGTACAGAATGAAGCAGGGCAAAGGCTAATAGAGTTTTGCCAAGAGAACGCACTGGTCATAGCAAACACCCTCTTCCAACAATACAAGAGAAGACTCTACACATGGACATCACCAGATGGTCAACACTGAAATCAGACTGATTATATTCTTTGCAGCCAAAGATGGAGAAGCTCTATAGAGTCAGCAAAAAAAGACCGGGAGCTGACTGTGGCTCAGATCATAAACTCCTTGTTGCCAAATTCAGACTTAAACTGAAGAGAGTAGGGATAACCACTAGACCATTCAGGTATGACCTAAATCAAATCCCTTATGACTATACAGTGGAAGTGAGAAATAGATTTAAGGGACTAGATCTGATAGACAGAGAGCCTGATGAACTATGGACGGAGGTTTCGTGACATTGTACAGGAGACAGGGATCAAGACCATCCCCATGGAAAAGAAATGCAAAAAGGCAAAATGGTTGTCTGAGGAGGCCTTACAAATAGCTGTGAAAAGAAGAGAAGCGAAAAGCAAAGGAGAAAAGGAAAGATATTCCCATTTGAATGCAGAGTTCCAAAGAATAGCCAGGAGAGATAAGAAAGCCTTCCTCAGCGATCAATGCAAAGAAATAGAGGAAAACAACAGAATGGGAAAGACTAGAGATCTCTTCAAGAAAATTAGAGATACCAAGGGAACATTTCATGCAAAAATGGGCTCAATAAAGGACAGAAATGTTATGGACCTAACAAAAGCAGAAGATAAAAGAAGAGGTGGCAAGAATACACAGAAGAACTGTACAAAAAAACATCTTCACAACCCAGATAATCACAAGGTGTGATCACTCACCTAGAGCCAGACATCCTGGAATGTGAAGTCAAGTGGGCCTTACAAAGCATCACTACGAACAAAGCTTGAGTGTGGTGATGGAATTCCAGTTGAGCTATTTCAAATCCTGAAAGATGATGCTGTGAAAGTGCTGCACTCAATATGCCAGCAAATTTGGAAAACTCAGCAGTGGCCACAGGACTGGAAAATGTCAGTTTTCATTCCAATCCCTAAGAAAGGCAATCCTGAAGAATGCTCAAACTACTGCACAATTGCACTCATCTCATACGCTAGTAAGGTAATGCTCAAAATTCTCCAAGCCAGGCTTCAGCAATACGTGAACCGAGAACTTGCAGATGTTCAAGCTGGATTTAGAAAAGGTAGAGGAACCAGAGACCAAATTGCCAATATCCACTGGATCATAGAAAAAGCAAGAGAATTCCAGAAAAACATCTATTTCTGCTTTAAAGACTATGCCAAAGCCTTTGACTGAGTGGATCACAACAAAATGTGGAAAATTCTGAAGGAGGTGGGAATACCAGACCTGACTCTTGAGAAACCTGTATGCAGGTCAGGAAGCAACAGTTAGAGCTGGACATGGAACAATGACTGGTTCCAAATAGGAAAAGGAGTATGTCAAGGCTGTATATTGTCACCCTGCTTATTTAACTTACATGCAGAGTACATCATGAGAAATGCTGGGCTGGATGAAGCAGAAGCTGGAATCAAGATTGCCAGGAGAAATATCAATAACCTCAGGTATGCAGATGACACCACCCTTGTGGCAGAAAGTGAAGATGAACTAAAAAGCCTCTTGATGAAAGTGAAAGAGGAGAGTGAAAAAGTTGGCTTAAAGCTCAACATTCAGAAAACTAAGATCATGGCATCTGGTCCCATCACTTCATGGGAAATAGATGGGGAGACAGTGGAAACAGTGTCAGACTTTATTTTGGGGGGCTCCAAAATCACTGCAGATGGTGATTGCAGCCATAAAATTAAAAGATGCTTACTCCTTGGAAGGAAAGTTATGACCAACCTAGATAGCATATTAAAAAGCAGAGACATTACTTTGCCAACAAAGGTCTGTCATGATCAAGGCTATGGTTTTTCCAGTGGTCATGTATGGATGTGAGAGTTGGACTGTGAAGAAAGCTGAGCGCTGAAAAATTGATGCTTTTGAACTATGGTGTTGGAGAAGACTCTTGAGAGTCCCTTGGACTGCAAGGAGATCCAACCAGTCCATCCTAAAGGAGATCAGTCCTGGGTGTTCATTGGAAGGACTGATGCTGAAGCTGAAGCTCCAATACTTTGGCCACCTGATGCAAAGAGTTGACTCATTGGAAAAGACCCTGATGCTGGGAGGGATTGGGGACAGGAGGAGAAGGGGACGACAGAGGATGAGATGGCTGGATGGCATCACTGACTCGATGGGCATGAGTTTGAGTAAACTCTGGGAGTTGGTGATGGACAGGGAGGCCTGGCATGCTGCGATTCATGGGGTCGCAAAGAGTCAGACACGACTGAGCAACTGAACTGAACTGAACTGATACATGTATATATATATACACACACACTATATATATATAAGCATATATTATTTATACACTATATCTATTTTTATTTTGAATAAACTGTTACCTGTTAGCTCAACTAAGAAAAAGAAAACTTTTAATTATATCTTTATTCCTTTTTTGATACATTTTCTTTCTTCCTGTAGATTCAAGATTTTGACCTGTATTATTTACCTTCTCTCCATAGACCATCTTTTAACATTTCTTGAAAATTAGACCTACTAGTAACAAATTCCCTCAGTTTTTGTTTGTCTGAGAAAGTCTTTATTTCTCCTTCACTTTTGAAGAATAATTTTGTTGGATATAAAATTCTAGGTTAGTAGTTACTCTTAATACTTTAAGTATTACATTCCACTCTCATCTTGTATGGTTCTGAAGAGAAACTGGATATAATTCTTATCTTTATTCCTCTATAGGTAAGGTGTTTTCTCCCCCTTTGGCTTCTTTTAGGATTTTTCTTTGTGTTTTACTTTTTGTAACTTGAAAATGATATATTTAGGTATTGCTTTTTGGATATTTAACCTGCTAGGTATTCTTTAAGCTTCCTGCATCTACGGTTTGGTGTCTGACATTAATTTGCAGAAATTCTCAGTCATTATTGTTTAAAATATTTCTTTAATTCCTGTGTTCCTTCTCCATCTGATATTCTAGTTCAGAAGTTTTTCTTAGTCCTTGGATTTTTTTTTAATCTTTGTTTTCTTTTAGGTTTTTGAGGATTCTATTGGTATATCTTCTAGCATAGAGATCCCCTTTTTACCCATATCTAATCTACTAAGAGGCCTATCAAAAGGATTCTTTGTTTTTGTTATAGTGTTTTCTTATCTTAGAATTTCATTTTGATTTTTTTTCTGGGGTTTCTATCCCTCTGTTTGCATATATCATGTGTTCTTGCATGCTGTCTACTTCATCAGTTAAAGCCCTTAGCATATTAATTGCAGTTGCTTTAAATTCTCTGTCTGGTAATTCCAACACCTTTGCCATATCTGGTTCTGTTGCTTGGTGTGTTTCTTCAAATTGTGTTTTTAATTTTTGACTTTCCTTATAATTTTTTTCTTGATAGCTGGACAAAATATACAAGGTTAAAATATGTTGCAAATAGGCCTTTATTAATGTAGAGGTGAAGTGTGGGTGTGGGAAGCATACTATAGTTCTATGAGTAGGTTCTAGTATTTTATTATGCATATACCTCTGGATTTTGAACTTCATGAGTGTTTCCCGGTCTTTTTCTCTCTCCTTTAGTGGGAGAGCATGACTAGAGACAGCTAGATTTGGATATTTCTCTTCCACTGTAACGTTCTGATAATGCTCTAGCAGGTCACTCGGATTAATAAGGTTCCCCTGAGGGCAGCCCTTGTTAAGAGCAGTTCTCTGGAGTACCTCAAAATGGTTCTTTTCCCCTTCCCTCTGCTGGAAACCTGAGGGAATTTTTCTCTCGTACTTAACTATGGAAACTGATTGAGCTCCTGGAGGTAAATCCCACAGTACGCTGGGACCCTACCACAACTGGGTTGCTATGGAGTTTTTAAGAGTTTTCTGCATTTAGACTCCAGCAAACTGTCAACTACAGTTCCAAACCCCTGGCACTGGTTCCCGTGGTGATTTCTGCTGGTAAATCTCTGCTGAATTAATCTATGATAATCTTTATTTGGCTGTCTGTCTCTAATCTTAGCAGCAGCAGTTTGCCTTGTGTCTTCTTTGCTTTGTGTCTTCATTTCTCTCATGGATTCAAGAAGATTTGTTGATGCTTTGATCTGTTCAGCTTTTTACTTGTTGTTAGGATGGAGTGGCAATATCCTAACTCTTTATGAGGAACCAGAAGCAAGAAGTTCAATTATTATATTTTTAAACTCTGGGATTTTCATTTTCTAAGAAGCAATAGTTTCTGAATTCAGTGTTTGATATTTGTTCTGACCCTAAGAGGGCTCCTCAAGCTGTGTTATTCCCAAGTTCTCTTTTGTAAACTAGCCTGCCCACAGCCTAGACTGTATGTTTATTAAAATCCTTGAACCTCCTCCCAATCCTCTCAATTGCTTTTCACTGCAACCTCCACCACTCTTGAGAGTTTCCTAAGGTTTGTACATCTTCAAGATCTATTGCAAATAGAATCAGTTCCTTTGGTAAGAGATTAGGATCTATCTGTTTTATGGTTGCTTCTCTCCCCTGCCCCCCAGGCAAAATCCCAGAGCCAATGCTCTGGAGTTGGATGAGGAAATGGCAATCTTATCTCTGAGCAATATTCCCACTCCAGGATCTAATCTTCTGGTGGAGGGGGCACTTAGTAACCTGAAGTCCTCTTGGCTTTCCTCTCCTGCCATGGAATTCCCACCTCATGAGGCAGGGAAAGGACAACAAGGGCTCCAGTATTCTCAGCATGCCTCATTAAGGCTGAGTCTCCATGCCATGAGTGGAGGCTGCATGGAAGAAGTGAGACACCACCTCTTGACCACAGTCACCCAGGACTTGGGCTTAGCAATGGGTAGCTGAAGACAGGATGTGAAATGCTGAAGTCTTGCTTCTCATGGGAAGAAAATCCTCTGATTGCGAGCTGAGGGAGAGGGAACTCTGTGTTATCAGATGCAGAAGTCTGGAGTGCAGTTACCCAACTTGCACTAAAATGGGGATGGAGGATGTGGTCTTTGTTCAAACACCACAGATTCTTACCATTTTAACTGATTCTTTGCAGCTTTTCTTGAACAGATGCTTCTTCATTTGCTATTTGCTCTTAGGACCATTTCCAGAGATTTATTGTTTTCAAAATACTTTTCACCTGTTTCACTGGGGAGTGGTCAGTGGAGCTCCTCACATTGCCATTGCTGGAAGTCAATCTCCACTGAGGAGTTTTAAGCTTGATATTGACATGGTGAGTTTTGAATTTCACTCTAGTCATTTTGTGTAGGATAGATTACTAGGGAGATATGGTGGAAATTCAGGTAGACCAGTTAGGAGATTGTTGTCATGTTCTAGGCATGAGATGAAGAAGCCTAAACTAAGGCAATAGCAGAGGGAAGGGCCAGTAAGTTAGGATTGAAAAGGCCCAGGGATATTGAGTAACTTAAAGTGATAAAGTAAAGTCACTCAATCATGTCTGACTCTTTGTGACCCCATGGACTGTAGCCTACCAGGCTCCTTCATCCATGGGATTTTCCAGGCAAGAGTACTGGAGTGGGAAAGAGAGAGAAGTCAAAGATGATTCCCAGGTTTCTGACTTGGGTGATGGTGACTAGTGGTGCCATTTTCTGAGACAGGGAAGACAAATGTGAAGTACACTTTTGACAGTGAGAATTGATGGAGAATACAGTTGTTGACTGGAGAAGGAAATGGCAACCCACTCCAGTACTCTTGCCTGGAAAATCCCATGGATGGAGGAGCCTGGCAGGTTACAGTCCATGGGGTGCAAAGAGTCAGACACGACTGAGCGACTTCACTTTCACTTTATACAGTTGTTGAGATGTGTTAGAGATCTGTTGAACATCCACATAGAGGTGAAATGTAGATTGTGTACATAGGTGTGGAATTGAGGAGAGCGATCTAGGCTGCAGACATATGCTTGGGAGACCATCACATGGGATCAGTGGTGGGCTGGAGCTGGCTTGTAATGGATCATAAAAGACTGCTAAATCTTCAGAGATTTAGTGAGCTGGATGTTAAATATAATAGTTATTGAGATTTAAATTATATAAACTTATTAAATTTATTAAAAAAGAAAAGTTAAAAACTCAAAACTCTCCACTTCCTATTTATTATTTTCTATGCTCTTGAGGTTATTTACATTTTTGTGTTTGTATGGTGGAAATGTTAAATAATGGTATGCTATCTTGTATCTCTTTCCATCTCTGTGTTCAGTGATGTTCTGCTGGTAACTTGAAACCCAACCTTCTGGAGGTATTTACGCAATGGAAATTAGCAAACACTATAAATCAGGAAGTTTTTCTTTTCCCTCAGAGAACCCGTGGTTAAATATTTACCAGCACAACACTTCATGGCAGCCATTAACAGAGAGGTGGAAATTAAAATTATGTGAATTGATGTGATCACTCTGGTAGAGTAAGTACAGAGTGGCATGAGTTGGATTTGGAAGAGAAACTTCAAAACCTCAAATCAGAATCCCCCATAACCCCCTCAAATCCTCAGGCCAGTTTTTTAAAAAAAGGAGGAAAGATACACTTTTCTCATATATAGCTAAGGCACCCAGTCAAGAAGACAAAATGTTAGCAAGTTAGGTTAATCTGTCTCCTAGAGATAAGGCAGAGAGTGAGAGGTGAACAAGTTGCCTGGGCAAAAAATCTCACCCTGAAATCCAAGTCTTGTTAAGCTAAGTTATAAAAGAACAGGAATGCCTGCATTGCTTAATTGGGCAAGAGTGGGGAAGGCAGCTGGGAAGAGTTTTCCAAAAAAGGAAAACAGCTAGCAAGTCCTTTATTCACACATTTATGCATCTCCAAAGGGACTTACTGAGTACCTTCTAGGTTCAAAGCGTAGGCTGGGGACTGTGAACAGAGAGTGAGTAATATGTCCAGACATTAAGTACTGGAAAGTTGTGATGGTCAAAGAAATCTTGGAGGATGTGGGGTTTGAGCTGGGCTCTGAAGGTTAGTTAAGAAATACCTGGAAAGAAGAAGATGGGAACTCTTCAAAGAAAATGTAACAGAAATAAGAAAGGCCCAGAGGCAACAATAATACTACTTAATACTTAGAGAATTCTTATTCAATGCCAAACACATTCTAAGAGCTTTATGTGCACTATCTCATTTAATCCTTGAAACAAGCCTATGAAGTAGAGACTATTATTATTCCAATTTTACAGATTAGGAAACTGAGTCAACACAATAGGAAAGTGGCCAAAATCGCATTATCAATACAGACAACCTGGTTCTAGAGCCTACAGTCTTAAATAATACCCTACTTACCTCCTGGAGTGTGCAAGATATTTTCATGAGGGTGTGTGCTGATAGAGGGATAGCCGTGAGATAGGAGAATTTGATAGGTAAATAGGGAGCCAACCTCAAAGGATTTTATATTCTAGAGACACTTGCAACAATTATAGAATAAGCTAGGCCGACCCAGCTTTGAACCCTGAATCTGCCATTGATAAGCTGTGTGGCATAGGACAAATTCAGTGGTGGCCTCCATTTCCTCACCTTTCAGATCGGTATGTCCATGCTAATTCTGTTAGGTTGCTGTGAAGATTAATGAATAACAGTTTATAATGTGTCCAGCACAGAGTCGGTCACCATCAATGGAGGTTATCTATTACTTTATGACTGGTACAGTACACAGCAGAGCTTTTGGAATAAATGTTTTAAAGTTTTTTTAGTTAGTGATTCCTCAAAGGCCATCAATGTAGGATTTCTGGTGAAAACATTCACTTTAAAAATTCATTTCCTCTCCTGGTAGCTTGTCCCTCAAACTACTGAGAAACCTATAGCCTTGGGTTGCTGATGCCTTCCAGTTGGCAAGTATAACCAAAGACAGGCTTGGGCTAGGGAAACTGCTCCACATGTGTACCCACCATTCCTAGGGAGTTACTAATGGGGTGAGGACAACTAGAAATAAGGAGGCTATAGCTCAACTTCTCTTCTTGATATTGGTCTATATGTCCCTGTTAGACTCTGGAGATTGTCCTGCCCCTTTCATCTACCCTAGTCCAGTCCTGGGAAGATAGCAGTGAATAACTGTGGAAACGCATGGTCCAGAGATCCAGGTGGGACTCGACCTCTCCTTATTTCCTCATACACCCTCTTTCCTTTCTAAAGAAGTATCATTTTATTTTGTGGATCTCCTAAGGAAACTCTTGACTTGCCTAATATCTTCCTGGAAATGCAGTTTTCAGAGGTGCATAATTGAAAGCATGACTAGAATTAGCTGCTATTCTCAAGAATCTTGAAACTGTAAATCCTGATAGTCAGGACTCAAAAAATCAGAGAGGGGAGAAGAAGCAAAACCTCTTACTTTTCATGTGTCTGAAAATATCTGAATGTAGAGTTGTTACCTAAAATAGAAAACTAAAGAATTTTCCCCCTTCTGGATTCCAAATATCTGCCATGGGACCTGAGGCACTTCTTAAAAATGACCTCTAACTGGTGTAGAGTGTTCCTCTCCCTGACGTTCTGTCTGCAGGCTGTCAAGTAGCCTTTGCTGACCTTCTGCACGAAGGGTCAGGGAAATCGCACCATTTCCTTTTCAGGACATAATGACTGCCTTATCCAGCAGGCAAAAGACTGCAAATGGTCTCAAATTTCAGGATATTCTGTTTTATTGCAGTGGTTCTGGGGCAGATAATTTGAATCAGGATAGGACACCTTCACTACAGTGACTCAATAATTCTGTGGTTTCACCTCTTTCCTGTAATTCTTTAAGAGGCCAGTAGACTCTCCAGAGTATTCTAGAAGTTGTATTAAAACTGATACAGGAAGAAAGAATGAGAAGTAATGGCAACTGTTAGGCCAAAGAAATTCTTGGGCCCAACAGGGAGTGTTATGGGGGAGTCTGAGCCAGACATTCTTGACTTTTCTCTTTCTCTCACACTTCACAGCTATGCTTCCTTTACAACTGGGTTTACCTTCAAATTTTCTCAAAAATTGACCATGCTTTTATCCTTTTCACCACTACCACCTTGTTTTAAGCCACCATTCACTCCCTGTAGTCTCTGTATTCGCTTCTCCATTTTCCTTACAGAAGCCAGAGGGAGACTTTTTTTTCCCATTTATTTTTATTAGTTGGAGGCTAATTACTTTATAATATTGTAGTGGTTTTTGTCATACATTGACATGAATCAGCCATGGATTTACATGTATTCCCCATCCCGATCCCCCCTCCCACCTCCCTCTCTACCCAATCCCTCTGGGTCTTCCCAGTGCACCAGGTCTGAGCACTTGTCCAGAGGGAGACTTTCAATTATCAAGTCACTCCTCTGTTTCAAATCCTGCAATGACTTATTATCTCATTCAGAATAAAAGTCAAAGGTCTTGTAATGGCTTATACATCCCTGCCTGATTTGTCCCCTCTTCATCTCCACAGTATCAGGTCCCACTACTTTGCCTCACAGTCACTCTTCTCCAGCCACAGTTGCTTCCTTGCTGGTCCTTGGACATAAACAAGCATGCCCCTACCACAAGGACTTTGCACTAGCTGTTTTCTTTGCCTGGAAAAATCTTCTCTCAAATATTCAAATAATTCACTCCCTCACCTTCTTCAGATCATAATTAAAATAATGCCCTTTTTTCAGTTAGCTCTTCCCTGACTGCTCTATTTAAATTTGCAATCACCCCTATATTCCTTTTGCCTCTTCCATGTTTTATTTTTCATGTGCATGGGCATTTGTGCATGCTTAAGTCACTCAATCATATCCAACCCTTTGAGACCCCATGGACTGTAACCTGACAGGATTGTTGGTCCATGGGCTTTCCCAGGCAAGAATGCTGGAGTGGGTAGCCATTCCCTTCTCCAGGGGATCTTCCCAACCCAGGGACTGAACCTGGGTCTCCTACATTGCAGGTGGACTCTTTACTGTCTGATCCACCAGAGAAGCATGTAGCACTTGTCAACTTCTAATATACTACTTTTCACTAGTTTGTTTAAAGACTGTTTCTCCCCTACAATATCAGCTTCATTAGGGCAAGGACTTTTGCTTTTAACAACAACAACAACAAAAAAAAAAAAAAAAAAAAAAAACTGTGTTATCTCCAGCACCCAACACAGGGCCTGGCGTTAGTGCTCAATAATTATTCATTAAATGAATTTTCTTAAAAGATACCCATTGTTCAGGAAAAACTCCCTTTCCCTAGTTAGTTCTTAGTTTCCCCATTGATAATACAAGAGGGTTGGATTGGGAGATCTCTCAGGTCTTTCGCACCTCTAGGAGTAAATTCAGAAATCTGGGTAAAAGCCCAGTCTCCACAGCCAGATTTTTTGGGCTACTTTTCACTTTCTACCTTGGGGTAAGTTACTTCATCTCTCTGGGCCTCTTAGTTTTCTTATTTGAAAATGAAGATAATAAAAAATAGACCCTTTCTCCAAGAGTTGCTCTGGAGACTAAATAGGATCATTATATAAGCACTTTGACACAGTTCATGGCATTCAATAAACATTAACTATTGCTTTTAGGGTGATCATTAACAAGTAGCCACATTAGCAGCCTTCCTTAGGTTCAAAACCAGCTTCAGTCACTGATGGTATGGGAGAAAAGAGGAAAAAAAACCCTCCATAACAAAAAAACTCACCTGGGTTTCATATGCAGCTTATATGCAACTCACATGCATACAGCTGGCCTCATCCCCCTTTCCCATCCCATTACTAAGCTAGAACAACAGCTCATACTTTTGTAACCTGATATCCCTGGATAAGAGGGAGGGCTAGAGAAGAAACTGACTATGGTGATTGCCATGGCCACCTGCTCTATGTCATTCTACAGAGAAGCAAGCCTTGGCGGTGTAGTTATAATTACCCACAAATCTAGTCATGAGTGGCTTCAATCAGCGTGTGTGGAACACATATGGTCCCAGTCACAGAAGTTGTGCTAGGAGGGCAGAGGATGACATTCAAAGTCATCATGAGAAAACAGCTGACCTGTTCTTTGGGGTGGGGGATGTGTAGGCTTTTCAGAGTAAGGCAGGTTATAGGCTACCAGAATGAAAACTAGAAAGGATAACCAATGAATAAGCCTATTAGTAATGATTATAACATTAATAATACCTTACATTTCTAGCATATTTGTTGTGTTCCAGGTGCTTTTTAAATTATTTATTTATCCAGTGAACTCAGTGATTCTAAACCTTAGTTGCACATTGGAGAACTTGAAAAACTGTATCAGGGTCCAAGCTTCACTGCACCAATTAAATAAACATTTTTGTCAAAAATATTAAAATATTAATTAAAATATTAATATTTTGTCAAAAAATATTTAAAAATCTCCCCAGGTAATTATAATGTATAGTCAGGATTGAGAACAATTGAGGCATATATATATATAACATATACATTTTACAGGTGAGAAAATTATTAATAAGTTCAGAAAATTTGTTCCAGGTCATCCAGTGAGGAATTAGCAATAGGCTATACTGTCTCACATATAGTACTATATACACTGTGTACCACACAGGGAAGGCTTGAACATAGAACTTGGGGCCAGAATTCAATTTTAACAGAACCAGGTGCATCATGATGGGGCCAGGTATAGCTGGGCTGAACCCCTTGAACCACATACGCATCCTGGGGTCTAGGATGCCATACTCCAAAGACTAGTCAAGCAGTATCATAGGCATCTGCTGCAGTTTGGGGATTTCCTGCCTCAACCAAGATAGTCTCAGTATCGACTCGGTCACCTGCCCTGATGATATTAACACAAAGGTATCCCACTGCTATTTACCTCTTCAGCTTCCTTTGCCCATCAGATCCAGGCTGCATGCAACAACAGCAGTGACATTAGGTAATTATTTCCTTAGCATGCTATGTGTACCTCTGGAGGGTTACAAGATGATCTAGGAGGTAAATGGATAAGCATCAACAATTTTTCAATAGTCATTTTAATGTAATTGAAATAGGTATTGGAGTTTGGACTTCCCTTGTGGCTCAGCTGGTAATTGTGTGTATGTGTGTGTGTGTGTGTGTGTGTGTGTGTGTATGGTGAGGGACAGGGAAGGCTGGTGTGCCGTGATCCATGGGGTCATGAAGAGTTGGACACGACTTGGTGACTGAATACCAACAACATATTATATGTATATATATTCAGCCCATGATTGCTTAGAATAACGCTAGGTTGATTTAAAATATTGAAAAGTGACTTGAGTTAAAGAAAAAATTAAGTAAATAATAAACATAGATGTGGTTGGCACAAGAATATGGTTCCAAAATTCAGAACAAGACAGATGAATGGCTGAAGAGGAAGAGCATTGTTTAGAGGAATTTATCTATTCACTCAATCATTTAATCACTGAACAAATATTTATTGGATAACAAGTATGTGCCAAAAAACATGTTAGACATAATACAAGTGAATAACAAGTGGTTCTTGCCTTCAAGGAGCTCACATAAATATAAATAAACAAGAAACATTTTTGTCAAATGCCTTTGTAATAAATGTATCCCTAGATAATGAGAGAAAAGTAAATATACAATGGCAATTCAATATAAATCAGCAAAAACCATAGTGGAAACATATGAGGATGGGCAGGTTAAGGAGACAGGGACAATGGAGACTTGAGAAGATTTCCAAGAAGAGGTGATTTTAGTCATGCAAATATGAGAGGGAGGGGATGCCAAGTTGAGGGCATTATGAACAAATAATAGAAATGAGAAACAATAGCATGTAAATGTGTATGGTTGGTTAAGGGGGAAAGGATAAGAGATGGATTATTCAGTTGAGAGCATGAAATACACAGTGGAAATGTGGAGAGAGAGAGATGGGAGGATCTGCTGGAGCTGGATTATTGCACTTCATGAAAATTGGTTTGAGCCTTATTCTTTGGACAAGCTTGGCTTTGTAACTAGGCTGGAGAGAAGATATTCAAATTCTGGTTCTGTTACTTTTTTTTCAGTTGTGTGTCCATGGGCCTAGTTGTCCTAATCTTTCTGAGATTCAGATTTTTCATTTGTCAAGTGGGAAAATTAGTAGTTCCTTAGCATTAATTGTAGAAGGTTAAATGGAATATCATTTATAAATCACTATTCATGATGCTTGGCACACAAAGTAAGACCTACCCCTTGACTGTTCTTCCTTGGTTTTCCTTTTTAGAGATGTTATCAGCATTTGTTTATGAGTCTGTATTGCCCTCTCATTTGTCTCCATATTCAACACCTGCCTGGAGTAGGAAAATGACAACCCGCTCCAGTATTCTTGCCTGGAAAATTCCATGGACAGAGAATCTTGACAGGCTACCGTCCACGCAGCTGCAAAGATTCAGACTTGACTGAGCAACTGAGTATGCACACCATGTAGAAAACCATTCACCTATTTTATTTCACTTAATTTGCGCAACAGTACTGATGGCTCAGATGGTAAAGAATCTGTCTACAGTGCAGGAGACCTGGGTTCAATCCCTGGGTCGGGAAGATCCCCTGGAGAAGGGAATGACAACCCATTCCAGTATTCTTGCTTGGAGAATTCCATGGACAGAGGAGCCTGGCAGGCTACAATCCATGGGGTTGCAAAGAGTTAGACACAACTGAGTAACTTTCATATACATACACACACTGATGACAGGATGACTGTGTAGTGAAAAGTGCAGGGTTACTATACCAAACTGACCAGCTAGAGCAACTATGCTTTGCTTTTCCCAAAACACTTAAGGTATAACAAACATGCCACATTTCTTTATTTTCTTTCATAGATGAAAATCATCAATAATTGTTTTCCTGAATATGTAGGAGGAAAAGGAGCTGAAGACATAGGGTCTATATACTTGGAATTTGTTCCAGTGACCCCTGCTAGGCTGTGAGTTTGGTGGCATTGTTGGCATTTTTCAGAATTTAGGTGTTTTGTTCCTCCAGATTCCTTTTTAAAAATTTGGTTAAAAAAATATAACAAAAAATTTCCCGTCTTAACCATTTTAAATGTACAGTCTAGTAGTGTTAAGTATGTTCACATTTTTGTGAAATAGATATCCAGATTATTTTTAGTCAAAAGAAACACTATATTAATATATTCATTTTGTGGTAATTTGCTGATGTGTAAACTTAAGATTTGTTTACTTTTCTGTATTTATGTTACACATCAAGAAAATGTTTTCATAAGTGATAATATTGAATAAAACACTAGTGACTATTTCAGTTAATTTATTGGTGAATAACTCAGTTGGCTGTAGAAGTGAGAGATGATGTTAAGTTTCTTAAATGTAGAGCAAGAACAGTATTTTTTAAAATCCTCTAAACAATTTAGAAAAAGAAAGATTGTTTCAATACTGAGACATCTTAACTAGCATAAAAGAGAAACAAGAGGGCTTCTGGTCCAGATAAGATGGCATAGAAACATTGCTCTCTGCTCCTCTCTACTAGGTACAACTATAAATCCTGGAAATACACCCGTTTGTTCTGTAGTCCTTGAGACGTCCTTCCCTACTGAGGGGCACTGGGAGGCCAGGGAGTCTTATGCAAGTGGGACCCCTCTAGAGCAAGTGACCCAGCTTAGAAACTTCTTTGCATTCATGGTCCTAAGAATCCCCTCCCCCACATAGACTGGCCAGGCTGCCCTGGGTGAAGAAATGCAGTCACAAGTGGCCCAAGTGCAGAAAGTGTTCTTCGTCATGGAGACTTCCTTTCTCCACTTAGAGGCACCACACAATCTAGCCTAGAGAAACAACTTTTGCCTGCACAAGCTAAATCAGCATAGACCACTTGGACCACATAGACCACTAAATCACATAGACCATCAGGTACCAGTTAATCCAAGCCAATCAAAGCACAGCAAAGGCTCTGAAGATTAAACTGTTATTGGAATCATGGCCCACAAAAATTGGCCAGGACCTATGTGCTAAACCTAAACAAGTAGACTGCCTGATAAAATGGAGGATTTGCATAGGACTTGGCTTTCCTAACACAATAGCCAAAATTTCTAGAATACATTAAAAAATCACCTGTCATACAAAGAACCAGGAAAATAACTTTAAAAGGAAAAGACAATCGAATGACGCCAACACGGAGATGAATCATATGTTGAAATTATCTGACAAAGGTGTTAAAGAAGCTTTTATAAAGATGTTTCAATGAGCAATTATGAACATGCTAGAAACAAATGAAAAAATAGAAAATCTCAGCAAGGAAATAGAAGCTATAAAAAAGAACAAAATGCAAACTGAAAAATATATTAATAGAAAAAAGATATCTCTAGGTAATCATGCTAAATAAAAAAGCCAATCCCCAAAAGTTATGTACAATATGGTTCCATTTATGGAAGAAATTTTAAATGACAAAATCATAGAAATTGGCAACAGTTTACAGTTGTCAGGACTTAAGTTTTGGTTCTGGGGAGGGTTGTCAGAGGGAAGTGTGTATGGTTATAAAAGGGCAAAACAAGAGATTCTTGCAGTGATGGAACTATTCTGTATCTTGACTTTGATGTGGATACACAAAAAGTGATAAATTGTGTAGAACTAAGTACACACTTAAATGAGTACAAGTAATGCTGGATAAATTTGAATGAGATCAATGGATTGTATCAATGTCAATATCATGGTTGTGGTATTGTAATATAGTTACCATTGGGGGAAAATGAATGAAGGGTCCACAGGATCTCTCTGGATTATTTCTTACAACTCCATGGGACTATAATTGTCTCAAATTAAAAGTCTAATGAAAAATAACACAACTTATGTTTTAAATGCTTAATTAAAATAAAATCGATTCTCTGATTTGTGAAATTAAAAAATAGAATTTTATTGTAACTGTGGTCTTGCTTTGTCTTATGTTACTCCTGCTGTTGGGATAAACTTTGAATACAGATGCTTTCTAGTATAAGTACAATTTTGAAAGTTTCATTTTTGAGCAACATTGAGGTATACAGACCTATAGATTTATTGCAGAACTTAGTGTAACTTCAGAGTTAGTATTATGTTTAGCAGCTAAAACAATATTGGTTTTTAACTTATGTATTAGGCTTATTAGATGAAATGTCATATATATCCATTTTTCATTGTTCAGTTGCCAAGTTGTGTCCAACTCTTTGCTCATGGACTGCAGCACACCAGGCCTCCCTGTCCCTCACCATCTCCTGGAGTTTGCCCAAGTTCATGTCCATTGAATCGGTGATGCCATCCAACCATCTCATCCTCTTTTTAAATAAAAGTGCAATATCCATTTTTTAAAGTGCAATAAAATCTATGCAGATTAAGTTAGAAAAATTAATGCATCCTATTTGAATTCCCACTCAGCAATATTGGCCAGAAGTCCCATATCAATTGCTTTGTGGGATCCTTTCGCCTCCTTTCAATTATATCAGAATCTTGGGTTTAGACAGTCCAGGAAGGTCCTGGTAATCAGGCTCTAGCAACAAAGATCTCATTGTTCCTCTTTCAGGACAGTATGTCCCCTCTCCATCTTGGCAACTAATCTCATCTCCACGATGAATTTAGATGAGAGTTCAGTGTGTATCTGTATCACCTGGGAGCTTGTTAGATATGCTACAACCTTGGAGTTGCTCCAAACCTCCTGGTTCCATGGTTTGTTTATTAATCTCTTCCACTGAAAAGAAAAAGAGAAAGCTATCTGGAAATTAACTTAGTAGTATATTGCCCTGCCATACACATAAAAATTTAATTTGCAAAAAAAGAGAGTGATCCAATTGCAGGGAAAGCTTGATAAATGTCAGTCCTGATAATGCTAAATATCTGTTTAGATTGTAGTTTACTCTTTCCAGTGGATGATTATTTGGCTTAGAGTCTATGCCAGGGTCCCAAGGATCCTGAAATATAAAGAAAAGCTGAAAATGCTGTTGGAGGAAGTGTTGCACAATTAAGGAAGAGTAAATTTAGATATAATATTCAAAATATTTTAACAACTGACTTAGCATGGACAATAATCAATCAAAAGAGACATTAGTGCTGGATCATGGAGAAGTCTGGCAGAATCTTAGGGGAAGGCCTAGAAGAGTAGCTGAAGGAGTTGGAAATCCTCAGTATTAAATAGCTATTTACTGGCTAGTATGAAAATATTTCAGTATTTTTACAATCAGTATGACTGAAATCCTGCATACTAGCTTCATATAGGGCCTGGATATATTTATCATTTTCATTCTCTCTAATGGGGTTACATGCATACTCTTTGCCATTTTAAATAGTTTAATAAGATTTCTGAAAAAAAAATTTCCTACCCTGAGGTTAGTGTAGAGTTTGTCTTTTGCTTGGGTCAATTCTGCCTGGCTTGGCAATTTGCTAGGTGCTGAGGACACTGAGTATTGGCTCTAAAGGAGCTTATGCTGAAAGGTATGTGTGTGTGTGTGCATGCGTGCGCACTCAGTCACATCCAACTCTTTGCAATCCTATGGACTGTAGCCCACCAGGCTCCTCTGCCCATGGAATTTTCCAGGCAAGAATACTGCAGTAAGTTGCCATTTCCTACTCCAGGGGATTTCCTGACCCAGGGATCAAACCTGTGTCTCTTGTGTCACCTGCATCTCCTGAATTGGCAGGTGGATTCTTTGCCACTGCACCACTTATACTCAGAGGAGGGGACTATAAACAAGCAATGACCATAGAGTGTTACAAGTGCTATGATAGAGGGAGGGATACCTAGAGCAGCTTGTGGTTGAGGGTTGAGTTTCAGACTAAGCTTCCTAAATGATATTGTTTGAACTGACTGAGCTCTGAAGCAGTAATACTGCAAAATTACCCAGATGAAAAGGATTAAGAAATTGAAGGCTGAGGAGAAGACATTCCAGGAAGAGAAAAAAGCATGGTGTGAACAGGAAATACCAAGTATTTGTTATTATTGTTCAGTCACTCAGTAATATCTGGCTTTTTGTGACCCCATGGACTGCTGCACACCAGGCTTCCCTGTCCTTCACCATCTCCCAGAGTTTGCTCAAACTCATGTCCATTGAGTCCATGATGCCATCCAACCATCTCATCCTCTGTCGCCCCCTTCTCCTCTTGCCTTCAATCTTTTCCAGCATCAGGGTCTTTTCCAATGAGTCAGCTCTTTGCATCAGGTGGCCAAAGTATTGGAGCTTCAGCTTCAGCATCAATCCTTCCAATGAATATTCAAGGTTGATTTCCTTTAGAATTGACTGGTTTGATCTCCTTGCTGTCCAAGGGACTCTCAAGAGTCTTCTCCAGCACCACAGTTCAAAGGCATCAATTCTTCAGTGCTCAGCCTTCTTTATGGTCCAACTCTCACATCCATACATGACTACTGGAAAAATCATAGCTTTGACAAGATGGACCTTTGTTGGTAAAGTAACGTCTCTTCTTTTTAATATGCTGTCTAGGTTTATCATAGCCTTTCTTCCAAGAAGCAAGTGTCTTTTAATTTCATGGCTACAGTCACCGTCCACAGTGATTTTGGAGCCCGAGAAAATAAAGTCTGTCATGGTTTCCATTGTTTCCCCATCTATTTGCCATGAAGTGATGGGACTGGATGCCATGATCTTCGTTTTTTGAATATTGAGTTTTAAACCAGCTTTTTCACTCTCCTCTTTCACCTTCATCAAGAGGCTCTTTAACTCCTCTTAGCTTTCTGCCATAAAGGTGGTGTCATCTGCATATCTGAGGTTATATTTCTCCCAGCAATCTTGATTCCAGCTTGTGCTTCATCCAGCCTGGCATTTTGCATGATGTACTCTGTATATAAGTTAAGCACAATGACAATATACAGCCTTGACATACTCCTTTCTCAATTTGGAACCAGTCCATTGTTCCATGTCCAGTTCTAACTGTTGCTTCTTGACCTGCCTACAGGTTTCTCAGGAGGCAGGTAAGGTGGTCTGGTATTCCCATCTCTTTCAGAATTTTCCACAGTTTGCTTGGTGTACACATTCAAAGGCTTTGGCATAGTCAATTAAGCAGAAATAGATGTTTTTCTGGAATTCTCTAACTTTTTCTGTGATCCAATGGATGTTCACGATTTGGTTCCCATGCCTTTGCTAAATCCAGCTTGTACATCTGGAAGTTCTCAGTTCACATACTGTTGAAGCCTAGCTTGAAGGATTTTGAGTATTACCTTGCTAGCATGTGAAATGAGTGCAATTGTGCAGTAGTTTGAACATTCTTTGGCATTGCTCTTCTTTGGGATTGGAATGAAAACTGACCTTTTCCAGTCCTATGGCCACTGCTGAGTTTTCCAAATTTGCTGGCATATTGAGTGCAGCACTTTAACAGCATCATCTTTTAGGATTTGAAATAGCTCAGCTGGAATTCCATCACCTCCACTAGCTTTGTTCATAGTGATGCTTCCTAAGGCCCACTTGACTTCACACTCAAGGATGTCTGACTCTAGGTGAGTGATCACATCATCGTGGATATCCTGTGTCATTAAGATCTTTTTTGTATAGTTCTTCCATATATTCTTGCCACCTCTCCTTAATATCTTCTGCTTCTGTTAGGTCCTTATCATTTCTGTCCTTTTTTGTGCCCATTTTTGCATGAAATGTTTCCTTCGTATCTCTGATTTTCTCGAAGAGAGTTCTAGTCTTTCCCATTCTATTGTTTTCCTCTATTTCTTTGCATTTTTCACTTAGGAAGGCTTTCTTATCTCTCCTTGCTATTCTTTGGAGCTCTACATTCAGATGGGTATATATTTCCTTTTCTCCTTTACCTTTTGCTTCTCTTCTTTTCTCAGCTATTTGTAAGGCCTCCCCAGACAACCATTTTGCCTTTATGCATTTCTTTTTCTTGGGAATAGTTTTGATCACTGTCTGCTGTAGAATCTTAAGCACCTCCTTCCATAGTTCTTCAGGCACTCTGTCTATCAGATCTAATCCCTTGAATCTATTTGTCACTTCCACTGTATAATCATAAGGGATTTGATTTAGGTCATACCTGAATGGCCTAGTGGTTTTCCATACTTTCTTCAATTTAAATCTGAATTTTGCAATACAGAGTTTATGATCTTAGCCACAGTCAGCTCCTGGTTTTGTTTTTGCTGACTGTATAGAGTTTCTCCATCTTCAGCTACAAAGAATATAATCAATCTGATTTTGGTATTGACCATCTGGTGATGTCCATATGTAGAGTCATCTCTTGTGTTGTTGGAAGAGAGTGTTTGCTATGACCAGTGTGTTCTCTTGGCAAAACTCTGTTAGCCTTTTCCCTGCTTCATTTTGTACTCCATGGCCAAACTTGTCTGTTACTCCAGGTATCTCTTGACTTCCTACTTTTGCATTCCAGTCCCCTATGATGAAAAGGACATCTTTTTTTTCCCCCTTTTATTTTTATTAGTTGGAGGCTAATTACTTTACAATATTGTAGTGGTTTTTGCCATACATTGACATGAATCAGCCATGGGTTTACATGTATTTCCCATCCCGATCCCCCCTCCCACCTCCCTCCCCACCCCATCCCTCTGGGTTTTCCCAGTGCACCAGCCCCGAGCACTTGTCTCATGCATCCAACCTGGGCTGGTGATCTGTTTCACCCTTGATAGCATACTTGTTTCAATGCTCTTCTCTCAGAACATCCCACCCTCGCCTTCTCCCACAGAGTCCAAATGTCTGTTCTGTACATCTGTGTCTCTTTTTCTGTTTTGCATATAGGGTTATCATTACCATCTTTCTAAATTCCATATATATGTGTTAGTATACTGTATTGGTCTTTATCATTCTGGCTTACTTCACTCTGTATAATAGGCTCCAGTTTCATCCATCTGATTAGAACTGATTCAAATGAATTCTTTTTAATGGCTGAGTAATACAGGACATCTTTTTTTAATGTTAATTTTAGAAAAATTTTAGGTCTTCATAGAATCATTCAACTTCATTATTAGTGGTTGGGGCATAGACTTGACTATGATATTGAATGGTTTGCCTTGGAAATGAACTGAGGTCATTCTGTCATTTTTGAGACTGCACCCAAGTACTGCATTTGGACTCTTTTGATTGACTATGAGGGCTACTCCATTTCTTCTAAGGGATTCTTGCCACAGTAGTAGATATAATGGTCATCTGAATTAAATTCGTCCATTCCTGTCCATTTTAGTTCACTGATTCCTAAAATGTTGATGTTCACTCTTGCCATCTCCTGTTTGACCACTTGCAGTTTACCTTGATTGATAGAATGTGAAATGAAGGACAGGAGAGGTTGTTGAGGCCTGGATCATGCTTTACTGGAATGCTAAGGAGTTTGGAATTTATCCTGTAGTTACTGGGGTGCCATTGAAGAGTTTTAAGTAGGGTATTAATATAATCAGGAGAGGTGGCAAGAATACACAGAAGAATTGTACAGAAAAGATCTTCATGACCCAGATAATCAGGAAGGTGTGATCACTCACACTCACCAAGAGCCAGACATCCTGGAATGTGAAGTCAGGTGGGCCTTAGGGAGCATCACTACGAAAAAAGCTAGTGGAGGTGATGGAATTCCAGTTGAGCTATTTCAAAATCCCTAAAAGATGATGCTGTGAAAGTGCTGCACTCAGTATGCCAGCAAATTTGGAAAACTCAGCAGTGGCCACAGGACTGGAAAAGGTCAGTTTTCATTCCAATCCCAAAGAAAGGTAATGCCAAAGAATGCTCAAACTACTGCACAATTGCACTCATCTCACATGCTAATAAAGTAATGCTCAAAATTCTCCAAGCCAGGCTTCAGCAATACATGAACTGTGAACTTCCAGATGTTCAAGCTGGTTTTAGAAAAGGCAGAAGAACCAGAGATCAAATTGCCAACATCCACTGGATCATAGAAAAAGCAAGAGAGTTCCAGAAAAACATCTATTTCTGCTTTATTGACTATGCTAAAGCCTTTGACTGTGTGGATCACAATAAACTGTGGAAAATTCTGAAAGAGATGGGAATACCAGACCACCTGATCTGCCTCTTGAGAAACCTGTATGCAGGTCAGGAAGTAACAGTTAGAACTGGATGGAACAACAGACTGACTGGTTTTCCAAATAGGAAAAGGAGTACGTCAAGGCTGTATATTGTCACCCTGCTTATTTAACTTATATGCAGAGTACATCATGAGAAACGCTGGGCTGGAAGAAGCACAAGCTGGAATCAAGATTGCCAGGAGAAATATCAATAACCTCAGATATGCAGATGACACCACCCTTATGGCAGAAAGTGAAAAAGAACTAAAGAGCTTCTTGATGAAAGTGAAAGAGGAGAGTGAAAATGTTGGCTTCAAGCTCAACATTCAGAAAACTAAGATCATGGCATCCGGTCCCATCACTTCATGGCAGATAGATGGGGAAACAGTGGAAACAGTGGCTGACTTTATTTTTGGGGGGCTCCAAAATCACTGCAGATAGATGGTGATTGCAGTCATGAAATTAAAAGACACTTGCTCCTTGGAAGGAAAATTATGACCAACCTAGACAGCATATTAAAAAGCAGAGACATTACTTTGCCAACAAAGGTCCATCTGGTCAAGGCTATGGTTTTTCCAGTGGTCATGTATGGATGTGAGAGTTGGACTGTAAAGAAGGCTGAGTGCAGAATTGATGCTTTTGAACTGTGGTGTTGGAGAAGACTCTTGAGAGTCCCTTGGACTGCAAGGAGATCCAACCAGTCCATCCTGAAGGAGATGAGTCCTGGGTGTTCATTGGAAGGACTGATGCTGAAGCTGAAACTCCAATACTTTGGCCACCTGATGCGAAGAGCTGACTCATTAGAAAAGACCCTGATGCTGGGAAAGATTGAGGGCAGGAGGAGAAGGTGACGACAGAGGATGAGATGGTTGGATGGCATCACCGACACAATGGACATGGGTTTGGGTGGACTCTGGGAGTTGGTGATGGACAGGGAGGCCTGGTGTGCTGTGGTTCATGGGGTCACAAAGAGTCGGACACGACTGAGTTACTGAACTGACTGATTTGTATTTAAGAAAATTCAGTCTTGTTGTTAGTGCTACTACATTGCACAGTGTGAATAATGTTACCTGGAGTTATACAGTGTGGCAGCCCTGCTTGGCAGCATCAGGAAAGATGGATTTAAAGAGAACCATTGCAACATGCTAGACAAAAGGTAATGAGTGTCTGAACTAGGGCAACAGTAACGAAAAGGAAAAGATGATTCAGAGAAAAGGTAGCAAGTTAAGGTGGCGTGTCTTGGCAGGTTTGGTTGAAGTGACAGGGAGAAGTGAAGGATGGTTCTCAAGTTTCTGGGTTTGGTGACTAGCCGTTACCATAAACTGAAGTTATGGTATCAGATAGAATATTAGTAAGGTTGGGATTTGAAGGACATGTGTGTAGATCTGGAGAGAAAGGTGGAGCTGTCCATTAGGTAATTGAATATATATCATATGCTTAGCCAGAAACAGCTACATAGTTTGCAAGTTCCACTGCAAAATGAAAATGTAGTTCCACTTGTTCAACAATTAAGAAATCAAGGTAGTGACAAAAGAGTATTAATCCAAGTGCAGGACCCTCCAGGAGATAGTGAGGGACAGGGAGGCCTGGCATGCTGCAGTCCATGGGGTCATAAAAAGTTGAACACAACTTTGCGACTGAACAGGACCCTTCTAAGTGTATATCATCTCCCACAGGATACACGAGGCCAGTCCCAAACTTAGCAGAAAAGTCAGGGTTGTTGGTAAGATTTGGGGTTCATTGGCATATAGGTGGTTTTTTAAATCCTGAGAGTGTACCAGATTAGCTAAAGAGAACTTTTAGAGTGAGAGGAGCAGAGGGTTGAGGATAAATTCCAGGGGACACCAACAGTTAAATAATAGAAGAAAGAAGGCCCCCAATGGCAACTGCATATGCAGGAGAGGTAAAAGTGAAGAGAACACATTTTGGATCCAGACTGCCTAGGTTCAAATTCTCCCCCTGCCACTTATCTTGATGACCTTTGGTGCCTCGATTCCTTTACTTGTAAAAAGATGATAGCAACTGTATCTATTTTATAGGGTTGTATGAGGAATAAGTTAATATATGTATGCTTAGAACGTTGCTGAGGACACAGAAAAAAAGATACATGATGGTTAACTATAAAATATGCTCCTTCTTAGTAATAGTAACATAAGCAAAAGGAAATCTGGGAAGCAGCAATGTCCTGGAAGCCAGAGGAGGAGAGGATTTCAAGGAATTTGATTGCTAATATTAAATACAATAGAAAGTGCCAAAAAGATGACACCTGAAACAGCCAATGATGATTGTGAGGAAGGTCACTGTTGAACTTAAAGAGAGGGGGCAGTGAGACAAAGTGTGGAAAACAGATTTTAGTTGATTGAAGAATGAAATGGAGAGAGAGTGTGTGTGTGCGTGTGTGTGTGTGTGTGTGTAAATTAACCTTTTAAAGTTTGACTGTGAAAAGAGAAAGGGAGGTGGAAGGGGAAAAAGAAGAAGGAAAGAAAAATGTGGGGGCATACTAGGTTGCTTTAGCATATTTATAGGATGTAACAGTAGAATGAGAAGTCAAAGATGTTGGAGAAAGAGGATAATTTAGTTGCAAAGTGGCTTAGAGGAGACAGAAGAGATGCCATATCTTTGAGGCTAGCGGGGAAAAGGCAAGGATGAACATACACACAGATATGTTGACCAGCAGACAGGGGAGGGGAGTGGCAAGCTGAGAAAATTTGTCAGATAGCCTCCATTCTTTGTTTTTAAAGATTTTTAAAATATTGAAATGTAAGTATCATACATTAATCATGAGTATATTACTCAATGAATTATGACAAAATGAATACATATGTATTAATATAACCATCACTTGAGATAAAAAAAACTGTCAGCACCCAGAAAGGGCATCCTACCTGGGTTCCTTCCTATCACACACCCCTCCACCCTGCTAAAAGTTAAATATGATGTAGCTTTTTATCATTTATTTATGCCTTCACCATCTAGGTATGTATCCTGAAACACTGTGGTTAAACTTTGTTTGTCTTGTATGACTGGATTATATTTGTGAGATTTTTCTGTGTTGTTTCATGTACTATAATACTTTTGTCTTTGCAGAGGCATGGTAGTTTATTGTATAAATCAGAAAAAAAAATATCACTCCACACTGAAGGAAATTTATTTATTTTAAATTGGAGGATAATTGCTTTACAATGTTGTGTTGGTGTCTGCCATATATCAATATGAATCAGCTATGATTATACATATACGCCTTCCCTCTTGAGCCTCCCTCTCAATTCCCATCCCACCCCTCTAGGTCATCACTGAGCACCAGGCTGGGCTCCTTGTGCTATATAGCAGTTTCCCACTAGCTATCTATTTTACACATGGTAGTGTATATATATGTCAGTGCTACTTTCTCCATTCGTCCCACTCTCTCCTTCTCTCATTGTGTCCTCAAGTCCATTCTCTATGTCTATGTCTCTCTTCCTTACCTGCAAGTAGGTTCATCAGTAATAGTTTTCTAGATTACATATATATGTGTTGATATATAGTGTCTGTATTTCTCTTTCTGACTTACTTCACTCTGTATAACAGGCTCTAGGTCTCATCCACCTCACTACAACTGACTCAAATTCATTTTTTATGGCTGAGTAATATTCCATTGTATATATGTACCACATTTTCTTTATCCATTCATCTGTTGATGGACATTTAGGTTGTTTCCATGTCTTGGCTATTGTAAATAGCATTGCAATGACATTGGGGTACATATGTCTTTTTGAATTGTGGTTTTCTCAGGGTATATGGCTCAGTAGTGGGATTGCTGGGTTGTATGGTCGTTTTATTCCTCATTTTTAAAAGAATCTCCATATTGTTCTACATTGTGGCTGTATCAATTTATATTCCCACCAACAGTGCAGGACAGTTCCCCTTTTCTCCACATCCTCTCCAGCATTTATTGTTTGTAGATTTTTTGATAATGGCCATTCTGACTGGTGTGAGGTGATACTCATTGTAGTTTTGATTTGCATTTCTCTAATAATGAGTGATGTTGAACATCTTTTCATGTGTTTATTGGCCATCGAGAATTTAGATCATGTCTAGCTTTAGTCTGTTATGAATAAAGTTTCATATTATTTGTGTCTATATTCACACATTTCTGTTCTGTTCATTACTGAGGATATACCCATCGAGTCATAGTATTTTAACTGATGATAACAACCTGTTTTACAAAGTGCTTGTATCAGTTTACATTCCCACCAATAGTGCATAAAAGTTATTATTGATTCATACCCTTTTCTATAATTGGCATTTGTCATACTTAAAATTTTATATCTACAAATGGGTGTATCTTATGATTATTGATCATTTGGATTTCCTTCTTTGTTAAGTGACTTTTCAAGCCTTTTCCTCATTTTTCTAGGGGCTGTCTCTTATCAATGTATGTGAAATTTTAAAAAAAATGTTAGCTATAAATCCTTATGGATTTCATGTTTTGTAAATATTTTCTCCCTATCCCAAGAGTATGAAGATATTTTCATACATAATTTTCAAAGTTTTGTAGTTTTGCCACTTGCTTTTTAGTTCTATAACCTATAGATTTGATTATATACCAATACCTGGTGTTGGTTTGAAATACGGTTCCGTTTAGTTTTGTCTACCATATAGATGTCCCATTGCCTTAGGACCATTTATCAAAAAATCTTCTTTTATCCATTCCTTTTTAGTACCATTTTGTTATAAAAACAAGTATTCACATATCTGAGAGTGCTTTGGTATGTTCTAGTGTGTCTCATTGGTTTACTTGTCTGTATTTGTGCCAATACCACACTTCCTTATGACAATAGATCTATAATAAATCTTGGTATAGTTTTTTTTTTTTTACATTCTCTTCCATTGTAGATTATTACAAAATTTTGAGTATAGTTTCCTGCCCTTGTTGGTTATCTATTTTACATATAGTAGTGTGTATCCATGGAGAAGGCAATGGCAACCCACTCCAGTACTCTTCCCTGGGAAATCCCATGGACGGAGGAGCCTGGTAGGCTGTGGTCCACGGGGTCACGAAGAGTCGGACACGACTGAGTGACTTCATTTTCACTTTTCACTTTCATGTACTGGAGAAGGAAATGGCAACCCACTCCAGTATTCTTGCCTGGAGAATCCCAGGGATGGCAGAGCCTGGTGGGCTGCTGTCTATGGGGTCGCACAGAGTTGGACAGACTGACGTGACTTAGCAGTAGTAGCAGTAATCCTTTGGTAAGCATAAATTTGTTTTCTATGTCTGTGAGTCTATTTCTGTTTTGTAAATAAGTTCATTTGTATCTTTTTTTTTTTTAGATTTCACATATAAGTGATATCATATGATATTTGTCTTTCTCTGACTTACTTCACTTAGTATGATAATTTCTAGGTCCATCCATGTTGCTGCAAATGGCATTATTTCATTCTTTTTATGGCTGAGTAATATTCCATTGTATATATGTACCACATCTTCTTTATCCATTCATCTGTTGATGGACACTTAAGTTGCTTCCATGTCTTTGCTATTGTAAATAGTGCTGCTATGAACATTGCAATGCATGTATCTTTTTGAATTATGTTTTTCTCTGGATATAGGCCCAGGAGCAGGATTGTAGGATTATATGGAAGCTCTGTTTCTAGTTTTTAAAGGAACCTCCGTACTGTTCTCCATATTGGCTGTACCAAGTTATATTTCTACCAACAGTGTAGGAGAGTCCCTTTTTCTCCACACCCTTTATAGCATTTATTATTAATATTTGCAGACTCTTTGATGTTGGCCCTTTTGACTAGTATTTCACTCTAGTTTTGATTTGCATTTCTCTAATAATTCTAGTAATTGCAATTCTCTAATAATCTAATGATGTTGAACTCATTTCATATACTTTTTGGTTATCTCTATGTATTCTTTGGGGAAATGTCTTTTTAGATCTTCTGCCCATTTCTGATTGGTTTGTTTGGGTTTTTGGGTCTTGAACTGTATGAGCTGTTAATATATTTTGGAGATTAATCTCTTGTCAGCCACATTATTTGCAAATATTTTCTTCCATTATGTAGGTTGTCTTTTTGTTTTGTTTATGATTTTCTTTGCTGTACAAAAGTTTTTAAGTTTAATTAGGTCCCACTTATTTATTTTTGCTTCTGTTTCCATTACTCTAGGAGACGGGTCCAAAAAGATATTGCTGCAATTTATGTCAAAGAGTGTTCTGCCTATGTTTTTCTCTAGGAGTTTTATAGTATCTGGTCTTACATTTAGGTCTTTAATCCATTTTGAGTTATTTTTGTATATGGTGTTAAAGAATGTTCTAACTTGATTTTTTACAGGTTTTGTTTTTCCATACCACTTATTAGAGAGACTATCTTTTCTCTGTTACATATCTTTGTCTCTTTTGTCAAAGATAAATAGATCATATTATGTGACTTTATTTCTGAGTTTTATATTCTGTTCCATCGATCTATATTTCTGTTTCTGTACCAGTACCATACTCTTTTGGTTACTATAGCTTTGTGGTATAATCTGAAGTCAAGGAGCCTGACTCTTACAGCTCCATTTTTCTTTTTCAAGATTGTTTTGGCTGCTCAGGGTCTTTTGTGTTTCCATACCAACTTAAATTTTTTATTCCAATTCTTTCAAATATGCCATTGGTAATTTGATAGGAATTACATTAAATCTGTAGATTGTCTTGGGTAATATAGTCATTTTGATAATATTGATTCTTCCAATCCAAGAACACAGTATATCTTCCTTTTGATTGTTTCATTTTCAATTTTTTTCATCAACATCTTATAGTTTCAGGGTATGGTTATTTTGCCTTCCTAGGTGGTTTTATTCTTAGGTATTTTATTCTTTCTGATGCAATGGTAAATGGGATCTCTGTGACTTCTTTAATAAGCCCTAATCCCATTCATTATAGCTACACTGTCATTACCTAATTGCCTCCCAAAGGCAATAAATATATATATATTTATATATATTATATATATATATTTATATATATTATATATATATAAATGTATTCAGTCTATAGAAATGTATCCCAATTAATTTTCATAATTTTTCCTAAAGTGTTATTGCACATAATTTGCTAGATTTGCTACTGTGTCCAGAACAGTTTTTGATTCTATTTTAGAGGTGTCTTATAAGAATTTTGTTTTCTAACTCTTTGTTAATGGAATGTAGAAATATACAGTCCTCCCTCAGTATCTGAGGGCTCATTGACTCCAGTACCCACTGTGGACATTAAAAGCCACAGATACTCAAGTCCCATAGTCAGCCGTCTATATACATGTGTTCCACATTTATAATCCATGGATTCAACCATGGATTATAGAAAGTACACAATCCAGGTGGTGGTGGTTTAGTTGCTAAGTCATGTCCAACTCTTGTGACCCCATGGACTGTAGCCTGCCAGGCTCCTCTGTCCATGGGATTTTCCAGGCAAGAATACTGGAGTGGGTTGCCATTTCCTTCTCCAGGGGATCTTCCCGACCCAGGAATCGAACCCGGGTCTCCTGCATTGCAGGCAGATTCTTTACTGACTGAGCTATGAGGGAAGCCCACGCAATCCAGAGGGAGATCAAAATGGCAGACTAAGATGTGGAGTTCACCTCCCCGCAACAAACACATCAAAAATACATTGATGTGTGGAACAAATCTCACAGAAAACTAACCAGAAATTAGGATTCCTTTACAACCAAGATTTTAAGAAAAATACACAGGCAATTGGATAGGATGAGAAGAAAAGCATTGATTTGGGACCTGTGCCCCTGAGAGGGAACTCAGAGGAAAAGGGATATTGTTCAGCCTAACACTCCCTGGGGAATGAGCAGGTTGAGCCACAGATTGCTCGTCCCAGTACTGTGGTCCTACATATAGGAGACAAGCTCCCTTGGCTGCTTGGATAACTTCTGGGATAGATAGAAAGGCTAGCAATACCTAGGCTTTACTTGTGAGGAGTGTGCAAGTGCTGGTGTGCCACCAGCATGGTGGAGAGAGTTCTGCTCTAGCAACTACCACCTTACCACACTCCCTAGCTTGAGCTGAGTGAATGCTCTAGTCCCATTCACTCCACATCACAGCTTAGCACTGGATCCAGGGTGGCCAGGACCTGGAAAATACTATATCTAGGGATGCAGAGGTGACCTGGGGGCCCCGGATATAGCTCAGGTGGGATACAGCAGCCATTGTTGGTGCTTACTCAAATGATACCCCAGAAGGAGCCCTGACTTATGATGGCAGTGCAGTGGCTGGATTTCCCACAAGCATCTCAGTGAACCCCAGCCCAAGCCAAACTCACTCCAAGCCACAGAGCAGCATTAGATTGGCCACAACTAGGGAAAAGACATGCCTGTGTGCTGCATCTGAGCATAGTCATATTCACCTACAGAGGGAGAGCATCACACCTCTGTAAGCACACAACCCCACTTGCTTTAGTATGCCCCTCCTTTGGGGCAAAGGTCCCAGTATGGGAAGAAGGAAGAACACACACTTAAAGGGAACAGTGCCAGCTTGACCCTGACCCTCAGGGCTTTTGCTCCATTAACTTGGGAGCAGACTCCACCCCTGAAAGGGTGGTGATGGCCACTGAGCAGAATGGAAGTCCTTCTACACACCTTTGGCAGGCTATAGCTCCTCCATCACCAACTCCACTCCCTAACAAGGTGATATCTGCCAGCACACCCTGAAGAAAGACATGACTGACATCCACAACAAATCCATCCCTCTCAAGAAAGGCATTGGGCACTTGAAGTCTGCATAAGGACATGCCCTCGTAAGAACACCCATTCAAGACCAAAATAGGTAACTGTTTCACCTAAATTCATAGAGACAGAGAAAGTTAAGTATAATGAAAAGGCAGAGAAACAACTCTCATTTGAAAGGGCAAGAGAAAACCCCTGAAAAATAAATAATAAAATGGAAAAACAACTTACCAGATAAAGAATTCAAAACATTGGTAATAAAAAATGCTTACTGAATTGGGAAGATAATTGATCTAAACAGAGGTCATTTTAACAAGTAAATATAAAATACAAAAAAAAAAGACAATCAAAATAACACTATAGAAGCAGACAGAATGTGTAAGTGACCTGGAAGATAGAATAAAGGAAATCACCCAACTAGAATAGCAGACAGAAAGATAGATGAGAACAAATGAAAGCAACATACGAGATCTCTGGGATAACATTAAACATGCTTACATTTGCATTATAGGGGTTCCAGAAGGAAAGAGAGAGAGAAGGGTATTGAAAATGTACTTGAAAAATTATGGCTGAAAATTTCCCAAAGCTAAAGAAGGAAATAGATATCCAGGTACAGGAAGCACAGAGGGTCTCAAACAAGATGAACCCAAACAGACAGACACCAAGATATATACATAATTAAAATAGCAAAAGTTAAAGAGAGAATTCTAAAGGCAGCAAGAAGAAAACAGAGTCATATACAAAAGAACACCGATAAAGCTATTAGCTGGTTTCTATGCAGACACTTTGCAGGCCAGAAGGAAGTGGCATGATATATTGAAAGGACTGAAAGGAAAAAAGCCTGCAACCTGGGATACTCTACCCAATAAGATTATCATTTAGAATAGAAGGAGAGATAAAGAACTTCTCAGACAAGCAAAAACTAAAATAATTCACCCATGCTAAACCTTCCATAAAAGAAATGTTGAAGGGTCTTTTCTAAGTGGAAAAGAAGCAAGAATCTATAGGAAATGGAAAATCCCAATAGGAAAGGCAAATGTACAGTAAGGATTAAAGATCACCTAAATAATCCACTATGTAAATTAAAGACAAAAATTGTAAAAAGCAACTGTAACTAAAATAAACAGTAAAGGAATAAGCATGAAGATGTGGACTATGACATAAAAAACACAAAATATGGGGGAAGGGAGTGAAAATGTAGATCTTTTAGAATATATTTGAAGCTAAATGACAATTAGTTTAAATCAAGTAAATAAAATTATGGGTCAATTTATATGAACCCCAATGGCAACCATAAATCAAAAACCTACAATAGATACACAAAAACCAAAAAGGAAGGAATGCAAACATACTACTAAAGAAAATAAACCACAATGGAAGAAACGAAAAGAAAGAATGAACAAAAAAAGATCTACAGAAACAATTGGAAAAACAACAAAGTGGCAATAAGCACGTACCTATCAATTATTATTTTAGATATCAGTGAGCCAAATGCTCCAACTATGGTGAGTGATTGGATAGAAAAAACAAGACCTTCAATATGCTACCTACAAGAGATTCACTTCAGGACTAAAGACACACCAAGACTGAAAGTGAGGGTGTGGAGAAAGATATTTCATGCAAACATAAATGATAAGAAAACAACCATAACAATACTAATATCAGACAAAATATACTTTAGAACAAAGTTTGTAACAAAAGACAAAGAAAGGTACTATATAATGATAAAGGGATCAAAACAAAAGGAGGATGTTGCATTTGTTAACATATATGTACCAAAATATAGGAGCATGTAATTATAAAAAGCAAATACTAACAGACATATAGGGAGAATCTGACAATAATAGTAGGGGAATTTAATACCCCTTTTACATGACTGGCCAGATCATCCAGACAGCAAATCAATAAGGCAACAGTGGTCTTAAAAGACAACATAGACTAGTTGGACTTAATAGACATCTACAGAACATTACCTGCCTGCAATGCAGGAAACCCCAGTTTGATTCCTGGGTATTCCCATTCCAGTATTTGTGGGCTTCCCTTGTGGCTCAGCTGGTAAAGAATCTGTCTGCAGTGCAGGAGACCTGGGTTTGATCCCTGGGAAGATCCCCTGGAGAAGGGAAAGGCTACCCACTCCAGTATTCTGGCCTGGAGAATTCCATGGACTGTATAGTCCATGGGGTTGCAAAGAGTCGGACATGACTGAGTGACTTTCACTTTCACTATAGAACATTACATCCAACAACAATAGAATACACATTCTTTTCAAGTGCACCTGAAATTGTCTCCAGGATAGATTGCATACTAGGCCACAAAACAAGCCTCAACAAATTCAAGAGGATAGCAATTTTATCAAGCATATTTTCTGATACAATGATATGAAACTAGAAATCAACAGAAAGACAAATGGGAAAATAACAAAGCAGAGAGTAAACAATGTTTTACTAAAAAACAAATGTGTCAATAAAGAAATCAAAGAGAAACTCAGAAAGTACCTTGAGACAAATAAAAATGGAAACATAACTTTCCAAAAAGTTGGGGAAGTGCTACAGGAGCAGTTCTAATAGGGAAGTTTATAGCAATACAGGCTTTCCTCAAGAAACAAGAAAAATTTTAAATATACAACCTAACATACCACCTAAAAGAATCAGAAAATAAAGAACAAAGGCCAAAGTGAACAGGAGGAATATAGTAAAGATCAGAGTGGAAAGAAATAGAATATTTTTTAAATAGAAAAAATGAAACAAAGAGCTGATTTTTGAAAATATAACCAAAATTGATAAACCTTTACCCAGGCTCACCAAGCAGAAGACAAAAATAAGCAAAATTAGAAATGAAAAAGGAAAAGTAACAACAAATACCATAGAGATACAAAAAAAAATCATGAGAACACTATGAACAGTTGTATGCCAACAAATTGGACAACCTAGAAATAAGAGACAAATTTAGAAACATACAGTCTGCCACAACAGAATAAAGAAGCAACAGATAATTTGAACAAACTGATCACTAGAAGTGAAATTGAAAGTGTAATAATGATCATAATAATAAAACTCCTAGCAAACAAAATTTCAGGGCCAGATGGCTTCATAGAGAAATTCTACCAAACATATAAAGAAGAGTTAATACCTATCCTTCTCAAACTATTCCAAAAAGTTGAAGAGAAGGGAACATTCACAAATTCATTCTATGAGGACACCATTACCATGATACCAAACCAGATAAAGACACTACAAAAAGAAAATTACAGGCCAATATCTTGGATGAATATATATACAAAAACAATTGACAGAATATTAGCAAACTGAACCCAGTAATATATAAAAAGGATCATACACCATTATCAAGCTGGATTTATTCAAGGGTCATAAGGATGGTTCAATATCCTGAAATCAATTAATGTCATAAACCAGATTAACAAAAGGAAGGATAAAAATCACATGACTATCTCAATAGATGCAGAAAAAACATTTGACAAAATTCAACATCCATTCTTAATTAAAACCCTCATCAAAGAGTATGTAGAAGGAACCTATCACAACATATTAAAGGGCATTTATTCAAACCCACGGCCAACATCACACTCAATAGTGAAAAGCTGACAACTTTTCCTGTAAATTCACGACAAGAACGCCCACTCCTCCTTTTATTTAACATAGTACTGGAAGTCCTAACTACAGTAATCAGAGAAGAAAGATAGAAAAAAGTTTCCACATGGGAAGGGAAGAGTTAAAACTGTCACTATTTTCAGATGACATGATACTGTATATAGAGAACCTTAAAATCTCTACCCCTAAATTATTGAACTCAGTGACATTTCAGGATGCAAGATTAATGTAAAGAAATCTATTGTATTTCTACACACTATAATGAAATATCAGAAAAAGAAAGCAAAAAAAATTCAGTCTCATTTAAAATTGCATGAAAAAATATAAAATACTGGGTTGCCAAAAAGTTCATTCGGTTTTTTCATAAAACATTACAAAAAAAAACCTGAATGAACTTTTTGGCTAACCAAATACCTAGGAATAAGCTTTCCTGGTGGCTACTGCAATGCAGAAGACCTGGGATTGATCCCTGGGTTGGGAAGATCCCTGTAGAAGGGACTGGCTACTCACTCCAGCATTCTTACCGGGAGAATTCCATAGACAGAGGAGGCTGGCAGGCTACAGTCCATGGGGTCACAAACAGTTGGACTGAGTGACTAATACACAGACTTAATCATGAATGAAAGATTTATACTCTGAAAACTATAAAACACTGATGAAGGAAATTGAAGATGATACAAAGAAATGAAAGATATCCCATGCTCTTGGATTGGAAGAATTAATATTGTTAAAATGGCCATACTACCCAAAGCAATCTACAGATTTAATGCAATCCCTATCAAAATACCCATGACATTTTTCACAGAACTAGAACAAATAATCCTAAAATTCATATGGAACCACAAAAGACCCTGAGCCCTCTTGAGAAAGAACAAAGCTTGAGGTATAACTCTCCCAGACTTCAGACTATTAGTAATCAAAACAGCATGGTACTGACACAAAAACAGACACATAGATCAATGGAACTGAATAGACAGCCCAGAAATAAACCTACACACCTATGTTCAATTAATCTATGATAGAAAAGTAAGCATATACAATGGGAAAAAAGCAGTACATTTTTTATTTATTAATTTTAATTGGAGTGTAGTTGATTTACAATGCTGTGTTAATTTCTTGCTGTACAACAATGTGAATTAGTCATATGTATATGTATATCCACTCTTTTTCAGATTTCCCTTCCATTTAGATCACCATAGAGCACTGAGTAAAGTTCCCTGTGCTTATACAGTAGGTTCTCATTAGTTATCTATTTTATACATAGTAGTGTATATATGAAAAGACTGACTCTTTAACAAGCGGTACTGGGAAAACTGGACAGTCATGTGTAAAACAATGAGATGAGGAAGCTGTGGTACATATACACCATGGAATATTACTCAGCCATTAAAAAGAATTCATTTGAATCAGTTCTAATGAGATGGGTGAAACTGGAGCCCATTATACAGAGCAAAGTAAGCCAGAAAGATA
Source organism: Odocoileus virginianus (assembly GCF_023699985.2). Lineage (NCBI taxonomy): Eukaryota > Metazoa > Chordata > Mammalia > Artiodactyla > Cervidae > Odocoileus > Odocoileus virginianus. The sequence goes on along the minus strand of NW_027224335.1, from coordinate 1,272,496 downwards.
AAGACCATTACAGTATACTAACACATATATATGGAATTTAGAAAGATGGTAACGATAACCCTATATGCAAAAAAAAGAAAAAGAGACTCAGATGTATAGAACAGACTTGTGGACTCTGTGGGAGAAGGCGAGGGTGGGATGTTTCAAGAGAACAGCATTGAAACATGTATATCTAGGGTGAAACAGATCACCAGCCCAGGCTGGATGCATGAGACAAGTGCTCAGGCCTGGTGCACTGGGAAGACCCAGAGGGATCAGGTGGAGAGGGAGGTGGGAGGGGGGACCGGGATGGGGAATACATGTAAATCCACGGCTAATTCATTTCAATGTATGACAAAAACCACTGCAATGTTGTAAAGTAATTAGCCTCCAACTAATAAAAATAAATGGAAAAAAAAAAAGAAAAAAAAAAAACATCTGTGAGAATGGAATGCAAGTCAAAACTACAATGAGATATCACCTCACACCAATCAGAATAGCCATCATTAAAAAGTCTACAAACAATAAATGCTGGAAAGGGTGTGGAGAAAAGGGAACACTCTTGCACTGTTGGTGGGAATGTAAATTGATACAGCCACTATGGAAGACGGTATGGAGATTCCTTTAAAAACTAGGAATAAAACCACCATATGACCCAGCAATCCCACTCCTAGGCATATACCCTGAGGAAACCAAAATTGAAAAAGACACATGTATCCCATTGTTCACTGCAGCACTATTTACAATAGCTAGAACATGGAAGCAACCTAGATGTCCATCAACAGATGAATGGATAAAGAAGTTGTGGTATATATACACAATGGAATATTACTCAGCCATAAAAAGGAATGCATTTGAGTCAGTTCTAATGAGGTGGATGAACCTAGAACCTATTATACAGAGTGAAGTGAGTCAGAAAGAGAAAGATAAATACCGTATTCTAACACATATATATGGAATCTAGAAAAATGGTACTGAAGAATTTATTTACAGGGCAGCAATGGAGAAACAGACATAGAGAATAGACTTATGGACATGAGGAGAGGGGAGAAGAGGGTGAGATGTATGGAAAGAGTAATATGGAAACTTACATTACCTTATGTAAAAGAGATAGCCAATGGGAATTTGCTATATGGCTCAGGAAACTCAAACAGGGACTCTGTATCAACCTAGAGGGGTGGGATGGGGAGGGAGATGGGAGGGAGTTTCAAAAGGGAGGGGATATATGTATACCTATGGCTGATTCATGTTGAGGTTTGACAGAAAACAGCAAAATTCTGTAAAGCAATTATCCTTCAATAAAAAATAAATTAATTTTTAAAAAAAGGAGTTTCCTCAAAAAACTAAAAATAGAACTACCATATGATCCAACAATTCCACTCCTGGGTATATATCCAGAAAAGCCGAAAACATTAACTTAAAAAGATAAATGCCCTCCAATGTTCATAGCAGCGCTATTTAAAATAGCCCAGATACGGAAGCAATCCAAGTGCCCATCAACAGCCAATTGGCTTAAGAGATATGCTGTATATATACAATGGAATATTACTCAGCAATAAAAAGAATGAAATTGTAACACTTGTAGCAATATAAATGTACCTAGAGGATACTATACTCAATGAAATGTCAGACAAAGATAATACTGTATGATATTACTTTTATGTGGAATCTAAAAAATAATATAAATGAATGTATATGTAAAACAGAAAAAGGTTCACAGATAACAGAAAACAAACTTGTACCAAAGGGAAGAGGGAAAGGAAGAAGGACAAATTAGGTGTATGATATTAATAGATAAAACTACTGTGTATAAAATAGATAAGCAACAAGGATATACTGTATGGCACAAATAATTATAGATATAATCTTGTAACAACCCATAATGGAGTAGAGTCTGCAAAATAATAAACTACTATGGTGTAGACCTGAGACTAATATTGTAAATCAACTATACTTTAATAAAAAGGGACAAAAATAACAGTAGTACACAATCCATGATTGCATGAATCTGTGGATGGGGAACTGTGGATACAGAGGGCCAACTCTAATTGAGTTTTAGGTTTTATTTTAAATGTAGACATGTTAATGTGTCTCTTTTTGGTGTTCAGCTATGAATTTAGACAAATGCATAATATTGTTTAACCATCACCACAGTGAACACACAGAGCAATTCCATCACACCCCAAAATATCTTTAAACTTCTCTTTTGTAATTAAAACTTCCCCCCCAACCCTTAACCTCTGTCACTAATGAATACATTTTCCAGTCTTATAGTTGTGCCTTTTCCAGAACATCATATATATATGGAATCCTATGTAGCCTTTTAAGTCTGGTTTCTTTTATGTATCAATAGTTCCCTTTTTATTGATGAATGATATTCCATCATATGGATGTGCTACTGTTAATCCATTTATTGTTTGAGAAATAGTTGAGTTGTTTCTAGTTTTGGCAATTAAGAATAAATCTACAACAAACATTTATATACAGATTTTTGTGTGAAGATAAGTTTTCATTTCACTTAGGCAATTATCCAGAAGTGGTGTTTGTGGGTTTTGTGGTAAGTGTGTGTTTAAAAGAAACTGCCATATTGTTTTTCAAAGTTACTGTACCATTTTTCATTCCCGCTAACAATGTATAATAGTTCCAGTTGCTTTGGCCCTTGACAGCACTTGATAATGTCAGATTTTTTAAAAATTAGCCTTTCTGATAGGTGTATAGAGGTATCTCAATGTGGTTTTAATTTTCATTTCCCTAGTAACTATTTACATTGAGACTTTTTTCACTTTGCCAAGCACCTTCATAGAAAATTTGCTAAGATAGTACATAGTTCTCATATATCCCATACCCAGTTTCCCCTAGTATTAACATATTATTAGTAAGGAACATTTGTTACAATTAATGATACAGTGGTGACACAGTATTATTAAATAAAGTTATTACTTTATTCAGACTTCCTTAGTTTTTACCTAATATCCTGTTTTGTTTCATGATGACATCTAGGATACCACATTTCATTTAGATGTCATCTCTATAGGTTCCTCTTAGTTGTGACAGTTTCTCAGATTTTCCTTTTTTTATGATCTTGAGAGTTTTAAAGAGTACTGGTCAGATATTTTAGAAGATCTTTCATACCTGGGATTTGTCTGATGCTTTTCTTATGATTTCGCAGGAATTATTGGTTTTTGGAGGGAGACCACAGAGGTAAAGTGTCTTTCTCATAACATTTTACCAAGGGTAAATAGTGTCAACATGACATATAGCATTTGATGTCAACCTTGATTACCTGACTGAGGTAGTATTTGTTAGGTTTCTGCACCGTAAAGTTAATTTTTTCCTCTTTTCTGTACCATAGTCTTTGGAAGTCATGATACACAGCCCACACTTAGAGAGGGGAGTTACGTACCTCTTCCTTGGGGGCAGAGTAGCTACAGAAATTATTTTGAATTCTTATACATGGGACATTTGTCTTCTTCCCATTTATTTGTTTATTCCATCACTTATATCAGTATGGATTTATGGATATTGGTTTTGTACTTTGGGTTATAATCCAATATATATATATAATCATTTTATTTATAAAATTATATAAAATATATATAATTATTATATAGAAAGATAATCTATTTTATTTTGTTGCTCAAATTGTTCCAGCTTTGGCCATTGGGAGCTCTTTCATTTGATGCTTATGTCCCTTTGATAAACCTCCATCATTGTGGCTTTTTTGAGGACTTACTTTCTGGTGCTCCAAGATGCCTGTCCTAGAATCATCCATTTCTGTAAATATCCTTTGTTTCTTTTACTGGAAAATGGTATTAAAAACCAAGAGCTGGGTGCTGGGTGTACTTGTTGCTACTAGAGTGTCATTGTTTCTAGGCCTTTTCAGTGGACAGAGCTGGGGAATATATGTATGTAGACTAACCTATGTACACACATATTTCTACAATGATTTTTCTTCCAAGGAGCAAGTCTCTTTAGAAGAAAAGCTATGATAAACCTAGACAGTGTATTAAAAAGCAGAGGCACTACTTTGCTGACAAAGGTCCATACAATCAAAGCTAGGATTTTTTCCAGTAGTCATGTACGGATATGAGAGTTGGAGCATAAAAAAAAGGCTGAATGCCAAAGAATTGATGCTTTCAAACTGGTGTTGGTGAAGACTCTTTGGAGTCCCTTGGACTGCAAGGAGATCAAATCAGTCAATCCTAAAGGAAATCAACCCTGAATATTCATTGGAAGGACTGATGCTGAAGCTGAAGCTCCAATACTTTGGCCATCTGATGCAAAGAGCTGACTTGTTGGAAAAGACCTTGATGCTGGGAAAGATTGAACGGCGGGAGGAGAAGGGGACGATAGAGGATGAGATGGTTGGATGGCATCACTGACTCAATGGACATGAGTTTGAGCAAACTCCAGGAGATAGTGAAGGACAGGGAAGCCTGGCATGCTGCAGTCCATGGGGTCACAGAGTTGGACATGACTGAGTGACTGAACAACAATGATTTCTATATCAGTGTCCATATTAAGTTAAACATGAGTTTATACTGATGTGTCTGTTATTAACACAGTACTACATGGTTCATTTTAGCCTTTCTCTCTTGTTTACCTATAACCTCCTATTCCAACAGTAAGAAACCTGGCTCCCATTGTCTGCTGTCCCTTTATTTGTTGAAATTCTGGTATACATGTGGTTTTAGAATTGTTAGCCTGTACCCTTGTGAAAAACAACTTGTGGTAAAGTGCTTATGTAAAATTACTTTCATCATTAGTCCTATAGTGTGTAGTCTAGTAATTTTCAGTTTCTTAGGTTAGAACATCCTTTCCCCATCCCCTTCAGTGAGGTTGTGTCATACTTTGGTAACATAGTTAAATAATTTTGTCACAGTCTACATTCCATCCTGAGAGTCCCAATTTCCTAGTTGATTTTTTTCATTTGCATACACTCAGATTTACTCTTTATTTTGTAATGTACAGATTTTGTCAAATAGGCAGTGTATCTGCCAGTACAGCATTATATAGCATAGTTTCATGGCCCTAATATATCCTTTGTGGTTCACCTAGTCAATCTTTGCTCCTCCCTAACCCCCTGGCACACTCATCTGTTTTCAGTCTCTATAGTCTTCACGTTTTCAGAATGTCATATAAATAAACTAATAGCTTTCTCTGACTTTTTCACTTAGCAATATGCATTTAAGATTTATCCATGTCATTGTATAAGTTAATAGCTTAATCCTTTTAATTGCTGAATAGTGTTCTATAGTATGGATGTACTGCAGTTTGTTTATCCATTTACCTTGAAGGACATCTGAGTTGCTAACAGTTTTTGAAATTATGTGTAAAGCTGCTATAAACATTTGCATGCAGGATTTTGTGTGGACATAAATTCTCAAATCAGTTGGGTAAATATTTAGGAACAAGATTGTTGAACTGTGTGATCAGACTAAGTTTAATATTGTAAGAAACTGCCAAACTGTCATCCAAAGTGGCTGAGTACCATTTTACATTCCCACCAGCAATTAACAAGAGCACATGTTGCTCCTCATCCTCACTAGCAATTGGTATTATCAGGGATTTTATCTATTCTAATAGGCATGTAGTTATATCTCATTGTTGTTTTAATTTGCAATTCCCTGACAAACATATCATTTGAGCATCTTTTCATATGCTTATTGCCATCTGTATATCTTCTTTGGTGAGGTATTTGCCATTTTGTCCATTTTTAAATTGTGTTGTTTTCTTATTAATGAGTTTTAAGAATTCCTAATATATTATGGATAAAAGTCTTTTCCCAGATATCAGTCTTGCAAATATTTTCTGTGGCTTGTCTTTTTATTCTCTCAACAGTGTTCTTTACAGAGCAGAAGTTTTTAATTTTGATGAGTTCCAGCTTACCAATTTTTTCTTTAATAGCATGTGTTTTTGGTGTGGTATATAAGAACCCCTTGGTCTAATCAAATGTCATAAAATTTTTCTCTCATTTTTTTTCTTTTAAGAGTCATAATTTTCCATTAAAAGTTTAAGTTTATGATCCATTTGAGTTCATGTTTATATAAAGTGTGAGGTACAGATCAAGGTTCTTTTTTAAATATGTGGATATCCAAATGTTCCAGCACCATTTGTCGAAAAGACTATCTTTTTCCATTAAATTGCCTTTGCATCTTTGTGAAACATAAGTTGACTCTATTTATATTGAACTATTTCTAGTTCTGGTATTTTGTTCCATTGATCTATATATGTGCTGATACAATAATTACCTTGATTTTTATGGGTATATAGTTAGACTTAACATTGGATAGACTGATTCCTCCAAATACCACACTGTTTGCATTACCATAGCTTAATAATTAATACTTGAAACAAGATATTGTGAGTTCTTCAACTTTGTTCTTTTTCAAAATTGTTTAAGCTATTTTTGTTTCCTTACTTTTCAATATGAATTTAAGAATCATATTGTTAATATCTAGAAAAAAAATCCCATTGAGATTTTAATTGGGTTTGCAATGAATCCATAGAACAATTTGGGGGGAGAATTGACCTCTTAACAATATTGAGTTTTCCAATCCATGGATATGGTTCATATATCCATTTATTTAGTTTTTATTTGATATTTTTCTTAAATGTTTTGTAGCTTTCAGTGTACATATCCTAAACATATTTTCTTAGTTTCTTTTTTTACCTATTTCATTTTTCTGGCACAATTGTAAATTATACTGTTTTTTAAAAAACATTTGACTTCTGGTTGTTCATTGCTGTGCTGTGCTTAGTCACTCAGTCATGTCTGACTCTTTGCAACCCCGTGGACTGTAACCTGCCAGGCTCCTCTGTCCATGGTGGATTCTCCAGGCAAGAATACTGGAGTGAGTTGTCATGCCTTCCTCCAGGGTATTGGGAATTCCCAACCCAGGGATCGAACCCAGGTCTCCCACATTGCAGGTAGATTCTTTACCATCTGAGCCAGCAGGGAAGCCCAAGAATACTGGAGTAGGTAGCCTAGCCCTTCTCCAGGGGATCTTCCTGACCCGGGAATTGAGCCGGGGTCTCCTGCATCGTGGGCAGATTCACCACCTGAGCTCCCAGAGACCTTGTTAAACTCATATATTAGTTCTACTAGCTTTTTTGTAAATTCCATGAAATTTTCTACATAGAAAATCATGTTATCTTTGAATAGAAATAATTTTGTTTCTTCCTTTATATTCCATATACCTTTTATTTTTTCTTGCATTATCACACCAGTTAGGACTTCCAATATGGTACTAATATGAGTAGTGAAAATAAGGATGCTTGTCTTTTCCATGATCTTAAGGGAAAAGTATTCAATCTTTTATAATAAGTGTGATTATAGATGCTTGTCATTAGGTTAAAGAAGTTCTTTCTAGTTTTAGTTAGCTGTGAGTTTCTTTTTAAGTTTTATTGAAATATAATTTACATACCATAAAATTCAGCTATTGTAAGTATGCATTTCAGTGTTTTTAGTACATTCATAGTGCTATGCGGCCACCACCAAATCCTGTTTTTGAGTATTTACCACCATCCCCCAGTCCTAATTCCTTGAATTCCTTTGTAGTCAGGCCCTGCTCCCATCTCCAATCCCAGGCAAAACTGCTTTCTTCTGTAATAATTTGTCTTTTTCAGGATATTTTATATAAGGAGCACACTACTTCTATTTCCTGAATTTTGCTTCTTGTGGTAGTGGGTTTCCCCACTCCCAGTGCTGTCAGATCTATCAGTGTTCCTAGGTGAGCAAAGGGAGTCTTCAACTACAAAATACAAAGACTGCTTTCCAGGTAGAGAAAGACTCAGTGGCTGAGTTGTTGCAACCACGGTTGCCTGGCCAGGGACCCAAGCCGAACAGTCATTGTCAGAATGTCGGGCAAAGATGAAATTGAAATCTTTCCCTCACGAATGGCACAGACCATCATGAAGGCTCGGTTAAAAGGAGCACAGACAGGTCGAAACCTCCTGAAGAAAAAATCTGATGCCTTAACTCTTCGATTTCGACAGATCCTTAAGAAGATAATAGAGACTAAAATGTTGATGGGTGAAGTGATGAGAGAAGCTGCCTTTTCACTTGCTGAGGCCAAGTTCACAGCCGGGGACTTCAGCACCACAGTTATCCAAAATGTAAATAAGGCCCAAGTGAAGATTAGAGCAAAGAAAGATAATGTAGCAGGTGTTACATTGCCAGTATTTGAACATTATCATGAAGGAACTGACAGTTATGAACTGACTGGTTTAGCCAGAGGTGGGGAACAGTTGGCTAAACTGAAGAGGAATTATGCCAAAGCAGTAGAACTACTGTGGAACTGGCTTCACTGCAGACTTCCTTTGTTACTTTGGATGAAGCTATTAAGATAACCAACAGGCGTGTAAATGCTATTGAACATGTCATCATTCCCCGGATTGAACGTACCCTTGCTTATATCATCACAGAGCTGGATGAGAGAGAGCGAGAGGAGTTCTACAGGTTAAAGAAAATACAGGAGAAGAAAAAGGTTCTCAAGGAAAAGTCTGAACAGGACTTGGAGCAACGGAGGGCAGCCGGAGAGGTGATGGAGCCTGCTAATCTCCTGGCTGAAGAGAAGGATGAAGATCTTCTGTTTGAATAAGCTTTCCTGCTCTGGTTCTTTCAGAAGGCCAAACATGTCACCATTTTAATTCATGGTGTGTAGGTTTGTTATGTGTGGCTATTTATTTTTTGGCTTAAGAATTTCACCGTTGTAAAATTTCCCTGGATGTCTGTTCATGGGATCTACCTTTGCAGAATCATAATTAAGCAACAATTAATCACCAGTGAAATTTGTAGAACCTGTCCCGAAACCTGTAGAATTTATGCTGCAGAAGTGTCACCCTGCTTTAATGATACATCTGTTACAATTCATCTGCTTACCAAACATAAGAAAATCCCTTTAGGAAGCAGCAGTGCTCTCAGGCCAACACACATTCGTAGGCCAGCTACTCTGGAGCACCCTTTGTTCCTACCTGCTCACACACCTTGGCATCATTGTCTGAGATTGCTACAGCCATTCTTGTGTTAGTTACTATGGGACATCTCTCCTTAAGCTTTAGGGAAACCTTCACTTATTTTTCCTTGAATAACAGGTCTCTGGTCTGTCATGGGAACAGTTCTGCCAATTCAAATGTGACTACGGTATAAACAGTAAAATGATTTAAAAATGAAAAAAAAAAGAGAATGCTTTCCAAACTGGGTCACTTATTGTGCTGGGATCACCCCTGCTGGTGCCACTGGGCATCTCTAGGTTAGAGAAGAAACTCTCTGGCCCACAGAAATAAAGATTATTCTCCCTGGCTACCTTTTATTTTTTAAGTTCCCACTTGATAACCCTTACCATTTCCACTGGGCCTGACTGGAGTTTTCAGCATAAAATACCCATTTAATCTGGAAGAAACTTGAACCTACCTGAGCCACCTTCATCCAATATGTTTGGGTCAGGAGCTGCCAGGCTTGGTTGCCTTCTATTGCTGAGTGAAGAGTTGTAAGATGCCCATCTGCCATATCTTTCCTCCAGTACTGGGGTCTTTAGCCAGTCTACTTTCCTCTATCATTCAGAGTCCCCCCCCTATGATTGCTTCTTGTGTCATATTGTAGTTGTTCTTACAGAGAGAGGCAGGGAGAAATGAGTCCCTGCCATCTTGTCTGATCAAAGTCCTTAGATAATTTACAATTTAACTATTGATATATTAGGGCTTAAGTCCTTCATTCTGTGTGCTTGGTGGGAGTGGTTCATGTTCCTTTTGTTCTCTCCACTCTCTGTTTTCTTTTTCATGCTTTCCTATGGGTTACTTCAAGATTTTTTAGAATTTCATTTTGAATTAGCTAGTGTCTTTTTTAGTGCATTTATTCATATAGATTTTTAAAGTGGTTGCTGTAGATATTACATAATACTATACATATTACATATTATATAACTTATCAGTCTATAGGTTGTGTAGACATTTTATTAGTTCCAATGAGGTGTGTGTGTGTATGTATGTGTGTGTGTGCTCAGTGCTCAGTCATGTCCAATTCTTTGCAACCTCATGGACTGTAGCCCGCCAGGCTCCTCTGTCCATGGAATTTTCCAGGCAAGAATACTGGAATGGATTGCCATTTCCTACTCCAGGGGATCTTCCCAACCCAGGGATTGAACCCATGTCTCCTGCATTGGCAGGTGGATTCTTTACCACTAGCACCACCTGGGAAGCATTGCTCTTTAAATTTAATAAACTTCTCCCATTCATAAAATAATTTTATCAACTATTTCCTCTATATACCTTGAGACTCATATCAGACAATATTATAATTTTTATTTCAGCTATCAAACATAATTCAGAAAAGTCAAGAAGAGAATGAAAGCTTATTACATTTACCTATAATTTTGTTCTTCCATTGTTCTTTCTTCCTTTCTGATGTGCCAAGATTCCTTTTTAAAATATTTCTTTTATGAATCAAGAACTTCCTTTAGGCAGAGCCTAGGCCTACAGATGAAAAAATTCTGTTAGTTTTCCTTTGTCTGAGAATGTCTTGATTTCTGCTTCACTCCTGAATGATATATTCACAGCATACAGAGAGTGGCCTATGATTTTCCATTCTTGTCATTTCACTGTCTTCCTTTTCCGTTGACATAGGATTCAAAGTCCTTCCAGGGCTTGTCTAGCACAACTGGAAGTATAATTTTCACTGTGTTCTATATTGTGCTCCAGGACTGCCATTCACATATGAGAGAGTACTTCTGGTATTGTGTAAGTTGTGGTTTCTCAGTCCACTGCTGAAAACAACAGGGATTAGAAGGGCTTGATGAGTGTGGTGCAGATTTGAACAGGCACTGAACAAATGGGAGAGGAAGCTGACAAACAAGATAGCTGAGTGGTGCCAGACCCAGCTAAAAATAAAAGCCATTTGTTATGGTGACTTCAATCTGCATGGCTGTGGTTTTTGCGATCTAGAATAGAAGACATTTGGAGACAATAGTGAGAGGATGTTTAATGAAAGCTTTTGATGTTTTGCTCTTCTATTTCCTCTAATTGTCAAGGTACCTACATTATCTACCTTCATAATAGGAATCAACAGAAACATCCCAAACCACAGTTAACAGCATTTGTGGACATATCAGAGTATATCAGGCAGCAAAAAAAAAAAAAAAAAAAAAAAGCCCTGCTTGGTTGAGTGAGTCCTTGAAAATAGGTGTGGGTATTGTTATCACTCTTCCATCCCTGTCAAATCCCCAAGGCTGGTAGATTACTACCTGGGAACACTGGATCCTCAACAGTGCTGCTTATTTCAAAGAGTATCAAGATGAAGCCTTGATCATAGCAGCAAATGGGACTGATCAACAGGTTCTATAGTATCTGGTTCTCTTTCTCCCACTTCTCAAACACATTGTGGCTGACATAGACTGAGAGATAAAGTAAAACCCGTATATGTATACGTATGTACACATACACATAAAAATTGAACTTAAGAGTATCAAAGACTAACAAAGAATAACAAAGAATATCAAAAATAAAATTCTCTACAAAGGAAATAAGTAAATTTATAACAGACTTCTTAGTAGCAAAGTTAAATATTACAATCAAGTAATACTTTTAAGAGATTGGGTCTATCATGTTTTAACCTATAATTTTATATCCAGTCATTATTCATTTAGATATAGTAGAATGATAAATATATTTGGGGGCATACAATGTCTCAGAAGTCTTGCCACACAAAGATCCTTGTTGAAGACAATTTTGGAGGAAGTTTTCAAATAAGAAAAAAAAAAGAGATGCTTCAAGAAATATGGGAAGTAGGGATGATTAAATATCATGATATAGTTTATTGCTGATTTGAAAAATTAAAAATATTGAGCAGAAAGAAAAAGTAACCCCCAGTAACCCAGAACTAAAGTTTTAAACATTATCAGAATGATGGAGTAGGTGTGATAGAACCAAAAGACATAAGAACATTTTCAAATACTTGTACCGTTAAGAGGAAAATATATTGATAAGTTAATAGGAGTAAATAAACCCAGGTGTTAAGGGAAACCACAATAAGAACAAAAGTAGGATGTATAACTTCTAAACCGGGAAACGAAAATTCCATCTATCCTGTAGAAAGCAAGAAAGAAGAAAAAGATAACTGAGTGAAAAAGGATTTCCAATGTGGATTTTGTATAGGTGTTGAAAAATACACTGTGTGGTCATGGGTGACAGTGGCTCAAGTGAAATGGAATTGAGGCAGTCAACAGAACTGAGAATCTAAGGTGCTGGGTGACATGCCTGCATGGATCCCATTGCCAGAAATGAGAAATTTTATCCTCCTTTGAGACTTCTGTTGCTGGAATTTACCATTCTCTATCCTCTTTATCAAACCGTATAATTTCTGGGGAATCATAAAATTAACAGATTTTACCAGAGAGGGATACATGGAAAGTACAATCTTCAGGGGAGTACTAAGTCACAGTTAAGGAGAGAAAAATAAATAAGGGCAACAAAGAACATTTTCACAGTCTGAGCTTGCTATTCTGTGCAATGGAATTCCAGGGAGAACTATAGAAAAAAATCTTAAAAGCAGGAAATCAGTAATGAGAAGTGGATAAGGAATTCAAGATTAGAGTATAAATGTAGGAAGAGTGTAGGTGATGGTGTGGGGATGTGCTTGCCTTTGAGTAGTGTCTGTGTATTAAAGGATGAAAAGTGTGGATGAAATTGGCTGTCCACAAACTCTCCAACATTCATGTGCATAGTTTTGGACCCAGAATGAGCTGAATTGTTAGATGGAAAATAACCTGTTACCAGCAACCCTGACTGCATCACCACCACTTCCTCATTCTAGTTAACTTGCAATATTAAGAGCAAAGATAAAGCCCTCTCCAGCCCTAGTCTTCATTCCATCTCTTTGCTTTTTCTCTGATCTCCCACTTCTCTCTTACATCCCTGTATCATATTACTATTAATACTTACTACATTTTGGACAGTAAGGTGGCTAGATCAGATGTCAACCATACTGTAACCATTGGTCAACCCATTGGATTTTAGACAGAGGTTGCCACCTTGTGGTTGAAGACCAATATAAGCAAGAAAGGACCGGTAGAACAAATGTGACTTGAATTTTGGGTCTCACACTTGAGATGAATCAGAATTATCTGGAAGGCTTGTTAAAACATGTGCTGGGCCCCACCCCTATAGGTTCTGATTCAGTAGGTCTGTATTGAGAGTAGAAAACTTGCATTTCTATCATGTTCCCAGGTGACGCTACTGTTGCTCCTTCAAGAACCACAGTTCGAAAACCACTGCTTTAGATAAACCTCATTCAGGATATGTAGACCTCCATTTGGCCATCCAAGATTGGTAAAATTGGAGTTTAAACTTAGGTATGTTCAACTCCAAAGTACATGAACATTTCACTACACTGTTACTAGGAAGTGCAGATGGTGCTGCTTGGGCAACAATCTCGTTCATATTCTGTATATCTGGAAAGGGTAACCACCTAATAAAGGAAAGAATAGTATCCATTCTTTCTGCATAAATTAAATGAACCATGTTATAATAATTTCCCTATTGTTGGGCATTTAGATTGCTTCCAAATTTTTACAATTATTAAAAGCTTAAAGTGAACTTCCTTGTTCATAAACACCTCTCTTGCTATTTAATGATCACCTCAGATGGAATAATTTTAATGCACTTTTATGATGCTAACAATCTCCCTTGCCATGAGGGGTGAGGATAGGTAGTAGGATTAAGGGAGACATGGAGGCGAACCCTGTTACACCAAAAGTACTGCTATAAGCAAAACTGGACACTAGCCCCTATTCTTCGGGAGATTAGAATTCAGCATAATACTCAAACATTAATCAACTAGTCATACAAATAAATGTAACGTTGTGGCCAAAAAATGTTATGAAGAAGAGTTTCAACAATATGGTAGGCAGTGTGATAGTGCTTAGAAATGTTGTTCCCAGATTCTAATGATAAACTTTAAAAAATTGATTACTAACACTTTAACAATACATTTATCGTGAATTCTTTGATATAATTTCAAATTTACTCTTGTATACAAGAATTTCAATATATGAGGATTGAGGGGTTTGGCCTCAGCTTTGGCTAAATATTATTTTTGATACCTGGCCAAGCAGCATTTGTCCAAATTGTGAATTAAGTGAGCCTCTACCAACTACTTGGAACCACCATGTCTCTCTGGGGTGAACAGGTTTTGAGGTAGCCCCTTAAGAGTCCTGTCACCTTGTATTCACACTTCTGTGTAATCTCCTCCACCATGAATGTAGGCAGAACAGGTGTCTTGCTTTTAACCAATGGAAGATGGCAAAGGTGATGAGATGTCGATTCTGTGAATATACGGCATTATGTAAGACTCTGTCTTGCTAGTTGGCTTGTTTTATTTATTTCTATTTTTTTCAATTGATATCTAATTGACATAATATTGCATTAGTTTCAGGTGTACAACATAATGATTTATTTTTTATACATTGCAAAATGATCACCATGATAGGTCTAGTCATATTCTGTCAGCATGCAAAGTTATTACACTATTATTTACTATGTAGCCTACACTGTACATTATATCCCCATGACATTTATAAGTGGAAGTTTGTACTTGGTATCTCTCACCTATTTCACTCATCCCTCCACTTTCCTCCCCTCTGGCAGCCACCAGTGTACTTTCTGTATCTCTGTTTTTGTTCTGTTTGTTCATTTGTTTTATTTTTTTAATTTCTCATATAAGTGAAATAATGTGGTATTTGTCTTTCTTTCTATGACTTATTTCACTTAGTAAAATATCCTCTAGGCCCTCAGTGATCAATGCAAAGAAATAGAGGAAAACAACAGAATGGGAAAGACTAGAGATCTCTTCAAGAAAATTAGAGATACCAAGGGAATATTTCATGCAAAAATGGGCTCAATAAAGGACAGAAATGGTAGGGACCTAACAGAAACAGAAGATATTAAGAAGAGGTGGCAAGAATACACAGAAGAACTGTACAAAAAAGATCTTCACAACCCAGATAATCACAATGGTGTGATCACTCACCTAGAGCCAGACATCCTGGAATGTAAAGTCAAGTGGGCCTTAGAAAGCATCACTACGAACAAAGCTAGTGGATGTGATGGAATTCCAGTTGAGCTTTTTCAAATCCTGAAAGATGATGCTGTGAAAGTGCTGCACTCAATATGCCAGCAAATTTGGAAAACTCAGCAGTGGCCATAGGACTGGAAAAGGTCAGTTTTCATTCCAATCCCTAAGAAAGGCAATCCCAAAGAATGCTCAAACTACTGCACAATTGCACTCATCTCACACACTAGTAAAGTAATGCTCAAAATTCTCCAAGCCAGGCTTCAGCAATACATGAACCGTGAACTTCCAGATGTTCAAGCTGGTTTTAGAAAAGGCAGAGGAACCAGAGATCAAATTGCCAATATCTGCTGGATCATCGAAAAAGCAAGAGAGTTCCAGAAAAACATCTATTTCTGTTTTACTGACTACATCAAAGCCTTCGACTGTGTGGATCACAATAAACGGTGGAAAATTCTGAAGGAGATGAGAATACCAGACCACCTAACCTGTCTCTTGAGAAACCTGTATGGATGTCAGGAAGCAACAGTTAGAACTGGACATGGAACAACAGACTGGTTCCAAATAGGAAAAGGAGTACGTCAAGGCTGCATATTGTCACCCTGCTTATTTAACTTATATGCAGAGTACATCATGAGAAACGCTAGGCTGGAAGAAGCACAAGCTGGAATTAAGATCGCCGGGAGAAATATCAATAACCGTATGCAGATGACACCACCCTTATGGCAGAAAGTGAAGAGGAACTAGAAAGCCTCTTGATGAAAGTGAAAGAGGAGAGTGAAAAAGTTGGCTTAAAGCTCAACATTCAGAAAACTAAGATCATGGCATCTGGTCCCATCACTTCATGGGAAATAGATGGGGAGACAGTGGAAACAGTGTCAGACTTTATTTTGGGGGGCTCCAAAATCACTGTAGATGGTGACTGCAGCCATGAAATTAAAAGATGCTTACTCCTTGGAAGGAAAGTTATGACCAACCTAGACAGCATATTAAAAAGCAGAGACATTACTTTGCCAACAAAGGTCTGTCTAGTCAAGGCTATGGTTTTTCCAGTGGTCATTTATGGATGTGAGAGTTGGACTGTGAAGAAAGCTGAGCACCGAAAAATTGATGCTTTTGAACTGTGGTGTTGGAGAAGACTCTTGAGAGTCCCTTGGACTGCAAGGAGATCCAACCAGTCCATCCTAAAGGAAATCAGTCCTGGGTGTTCATTGGAAGGACTGATGTTGAAGCTGAAGCTCCAATACTTTGGCCACCTCATGCGAAGAGTTGACTCATTGGAAAAGACCCTGATGCTGGGAGGGATTGGGGACAGGAGGAGAAGGGGATGACAGAGGATGAGATGGCTGGATGGCATCACTGACTCAATGGGCATGAGTTTGAGTAAACTCCGGGAGTTTGTGATGGACAGGGAGGCCTGGTGTGTTGCTATTCATGGGGTCACAAAGAGTCGGACATGACTGAGTGACTGAACTGAACTGAGGCCCATCAGTGTTGTGGCAGATGGCAAGATTTTGTTGTTTTTTATGGCTAGGTAATATTCCATTTTGCCTATTGATGGGCACTTAGTTTGTTTCCATATCTTGGCTATTGTAAATAATGCTGCACCGACATTGGGGTATGTGTACAGTATCTTTTTGAGTAAGTGGATTTTGTTTTCTTTGGGTAAATACCCAGAAGTAGAATTGCTGGATTGTATGATAGTTCTATTTTTAATTATTGACAAACCTCCACACTGTTCTCCATAGTGATTACACCACTTTACATTCCCACCAAGAATGCATGAGAGTACCCTTTTTTCCACACCTTCACCTAAACTTATTATCTCTTGTCTCTTTGATGATAGTTGATGATGATGATGATGATTCTGACAGATGTGAGGTGATACTGCTTTGCAGTTTTGATTTGCATTTCCATGATGATTAGTGATATTGCATATTTTATGTCTTTTATTCATCTGTATGTCCTATTTGGGAAAAGGACTTTTAAGTCCTCTGCCAACTTTTTAATTGGGTTGTTTGTTATGTTGATACTGTGTTATATGAGTTTTTTGTATATTTTAGGCACTAACCCCTTATTAAATATATCATTTGCAAATATCTTTTCACATTCAATAGGCTGCCATTTCATTTTGTTGATAGTTTCCTTCACTTTGCAAAAGAGTTTTAGTTTGTTGTAGTCCCCTTTGTTCATTTTTGCCTTTGCCCCTTGCCTGAGGAGAGAAATTTAAAAAATATATTGCTAAGATTGAAGTCAAAGTGCATACTGCCTATGTTTTCTTCTAGGCATTTTATGGTTTTATGGTTTTCAGGTTTTCATAAAACCGTTTTATGGTTTCAGGTCCTACATATACATTTTTAATTCATTTAGTTTACCTTTATATATGGTGTGAGAAAGATGTCCAGTTTGAATCTTTTGCATGTAGCTGTCCGATTTTCCAAACACCACTTTTTGAAGAGGCAGTCTTTCCCCATTGTATAGTCCTACCTCATCTGTCATAGATTAATTGGCCATATACATGTGGGTTCATTTCTGGGCTCTCTATTCTGTTTCATTGATCTATGTGTCTGTTTTTGTGTCAGTACCATACTGTTTTGATTTCTGTAGCTTTGAAATATAGTTTGAAATCACGAAGCATGTTACTTCCAGTTTTACTCTTCTTTCTCAAAATTATTTTGGCTATGTGGGGTCTACTGTGTTTCCATACACTTTTTTTTTCCCATACACATTTTAGAGGCTGATGTTAGCTGTAGGTTTATTCTATTTCCATGAAAAATGACACTGTTTTTTATTGTAGGGATTGCATTGAATCTATAGACTGTCTTAGTAAGTATGGTCATTTTAGCAATATTGAGTCTTCCAATCCATGAGTACACTATATCTTTTCATTTATGTCATCTTTAATTTCTTTTATCAATGTCTTATTTTTTCTGAGTACGTCTTTTGCCTCATTGGTTGCATTTATTCTTAGGTACTTTATTATTTTTGATGAAATTATAAATGGTATTATTTTCTTAGTTTTTATTTCTGATAGTTTTTATTAGTCTAGAGAAACACAACAGATTTCTATATGTTAATTTTGTGTCTTGCAACTTTACTAAATTCACTTATTAGTCTAGTAGCTTTTGGCAGAATGTTTGGGGTTTTCTACATGTAGCATCACTGTCATCTGCAAACAGTGACAGTATGACTTTATTTCCAGTTTTGTATTCCTTTTTTTTTTTCTTGTTTGATTACGTAGCTAGGATTTCCAATACTATGTTGAAAAAAGTAGTGAGAGACTGTATCCTTGAAACATTCCCAATCTTAGAGGAAATGCTTTCAGCTTTTCACCATTGAGGCTGATGTTAGCTGTAGGTTTATTATGTTGAGGTATGTTCCATGTATACCCACTTTATGGAGAATTTTTATCATAAATGGATGTCGAATTATGTCAAATCTTTTCTGCATCTGTTGAGATTATTATATTATTTTTGCTCTTCAATTTGTTAATGTGGTGTATCATATTGATTGATTTGTGGATATTGAGCCATCCTTGCATCCCTGGAATAAATCCCACTTGATCATGGTGTATGATCTTTTTAATATATTGTTGAATTCAGTTTGCTTAGTTTGAAACATATTTCTTTGTCTCCTCATTTTGCCTAATCCTTTGTGTTTATTTCTATGTATTAGGTTTGTCAGTTACATTCCCTGATCTTGAAGAACTGGCCTTATGTAGGATACATCCTATGTGGCCCAGCTGTGCATTCCCCTTTGGTGACCAGAGCTCTATGTTCTAGGGTTTCCCCTATGTGGGTTGGGTGGGGAGCTCTGTTATGGTGGGCCTGATTACTGTGTGTGCACTGGTAGGTGGGACTGACCCCTGGCCTACTTGGCTGCCAGGCCCTGCCTTAAATGGGGGCTGCCAACCCACTAGTGGGCAGGGCTAGGTCCCAGCATGGCTTGCTCTGTGGCCCAATGGGTCCTGGTGTTCATGCCAGGATTGCTAGTAGGCAGGGCTTGGGACACAGGGTGGCTGGCTGTGGGGTCTGTTTGTCACGGGTTTTGTGGCAACCTGCTAGTGGGTGAATATGTCTCTGGTGCTCTTAGGTTAGAGAGAACTCTAAAATTATGCTTGCCAGCACCAGTGTCCTCATGGTAGAATGAGTTTCCCAGTATCTTTGCAGAGGGAGTACCAGTTGCCACCTGTCTCTCCAGGTTCTCCAAGATTGGCAAATGTTTCTGACCTTGGTTACTTTCAAATTACTTCCTCTGTGCTGGCACTTTGAGCATGTTAGAATTTTTGTATGACTTTTAATAAGAGAGTCTCTGTTTCTTATAGCTCTCCAGCTCTCCCATATGCAAGACCCACTGTCCTTCAAAGCCAGAAGTTTAGGGGCTTATCTTCCCAGGCAGGATACCCCAGGCTGAATAGCCTAATGTGGGGCTCAGACTTCTCACTCCTTGGGAAGAACCTCTGTAATTGTCATTATCCTTCCATTCTGGGGTTGCCTACCTGGTTGTGGGTCCTGATTATATTTTCCCTTCCACCATTCTCACTGTGGTTCCTTCTTTATATATTTAGTTGTGGAAAATATTTTCTGCTAGTCTTTAGTTACCACAGATAGTTGCTCCAAAAATAGTTGTAATTTTGGTGTGTCCTTGGAAGGAGGTGAGCTCAGCATCTTCCCACCCTGCCATCTTGGCCATACTACTAGCTAAATTTGCAGAGTCTCTCACTCTCCATTGCTGAATTGCAATAAGCAACCTGCCATGATTCCTAAAGCAGCAAGAAAAAGAATTCTGCTAATAACTGGACTAAGCTTGAAAGTGGCACCTTCTCTAGTTGAGCCTCTAGATTAGAGACCAGTCTTGGCTAAGGCTTTTATTGCAGTCTTACTGAGAACCCAGATAAAGTTTGCCTGGATTCTTGACACATAGAAACTTTGAGATAATAAATGCATGCTGTTTTACGTCATTAAGTTGTAGTGGCATAATAAATTAATATATATTCTCCATAGCACTTCAGCCCCTGTATGTAACATGTACTCAACCATCTCATTCTTTTATATGCCACCCCTTCTACTTGGAATTTTCCTCCACCTTCTTCATTCAACTTTTGCCTGGCTAACTGTTTTGGGTTTTAGTTTAATTGTCATTTCCTTTGGAACAATTTCTTTAAACTCCACTTTTGAGATTTACCTTCCTTGAAAAATCTGAGGTGGCAAAGTTGACATACTGGTTTTAAGCCATCCTCATAAGATGTAAACAATTCCCATGCAAGATTTTTTTTTCCTTGAAAGGATGAAATTAATAACTAAAAATTAAGTGTGTACCTAGAGGTATTTTGTTTATTATTATGAGTGCTAATACCTCAAACAAGTCTACAGTTTAGAATTATAATATATTTAGATCACTGTTACTTAACATTTTAAAAGTATTTTAGCTCAAAACTGAAATATTGTTCTTCCTAAGGTTGTCTAGTGATAACCTCAAAATTTGTATTAATTACCAATATACTTCTCTGTTTAACTATTTTAAAGTTAAGCTTTATAGAGGTAAAACTAACAAGTGTTACAATCAGCATCCATTTTTGTTATATCTTGCTTTTGCCATAATACACATTTATTCTTCAACTGATGGAAAGAATTGAAACATATAGAATATATAACAATATTTTATCTTCAAGTTCCATCTAAAATGCTTGTCTATATTTCAAAGTGAATGTTAAGATATTAAGAATAAGTCCTACTGACTTCCCTTGTTCATATTACTATCATTATTATGCTAATAAATATGACAGTTGATCACAGTATTATTGATTACATACAGCTTAAGAATGCCAGAAATTTTTGGAAGATTGTATATTCAAAATTATTTATTCCTTCCCCACCCTTTAAGAAGATTACACCTTACTGCCCTATTGTTTTGGGGATTGGCCAGCCATGTGACTAACTTCAGTCAACAGAATGTAAGTAAATGTGGTGTATAGACTCTAGAATGGTCTCCATGATCCTCACCTCCTGGTGTTCTTGCCCTTTTGCAATCCCTACCCACTGAGTGAAGATGGGACTTGTAAATGCCCCTAACTGATAAAATGTCAAAAGTGGTGAAATGTCACTTCCGTGATTATATGACATGATATAAGATCTAGTCTTGCTAGGAGAATTACTTTAGAGATTCTTCTTGCTTGCTTCATGAAGTTGTTCACTCTGTTGTCACATTGCAAGGAACTATGGAGAGGCCTCTAGCAACTGCAAAAGCACTGGAACTGTGGGTAGCCTCTAGGAGCTGAGGGTAAGCTTTAGGAGATGAAGGTAGCCTTCTGCTGACAGTCAGCAGTAGCTGGTGAAACCTTTAAGCAGTGGACCCAGCTAAGCAATGTCCAGACTCCTGACCCACAGGAAATGTGAGACAATAAATGTGTTGTTGTAAGCCACTAAGTTTTTTATAATTTATATAACAATAGATAATACAGTGGATATGGTATACCTCATATCAGAAAAGGTTTAAACATCCTTTCATGGTTTAGCTCTGTCTCTTTCGAGCTTGAGACTTTCAACAAGAGAAGAGTGGGCCAAAGGGTGTGGTAATTCCTTTAGTTTGGGTCATTAAATGAGAAGATTAATGAGGCCACCTGAACCTAGCCAAACAGCAAAGCTGTAATTAACTATTAGCCCTCACTAAGAATCACAGGGAATGTTTGTTGTTCTAAGCCACTGAAATTTAGACATTGTTTGTTGCTGCAACAAAAACTAATTAATGCAAAGTTGAAGAATATATTGGCTACTTGGTCTTCAAATATCAAAGCCAAAGCTAAGGAGTGATATCATCAAGATGGTGAAGTAGGAGACCAAGTCTCTGTATTCCCACAAATATTAACAATTACACAGCTATTCATAAATAGAAACAGCTCTAGGAGACCACAAGAGTCCACTTAAGAAACTTTAGCAACACAACAGAATAAAAAAAACTAAGAATAACCACACAAAGAGAAGGAAGAACAGCTTCATTTTGCCGTCATCATCCCATCCCCCAAGCTGACATTACTCAGTGCCAAGAAGTAACTCTCCAGCTAGAAAGAGATCCATTGCCAGGAAAGGGAGAGTAGGGGTGACTGACCAGCTTCCCCTGCCTTTCAAGGCACTAAATGGAGGACCCTTTTCAGTTTTTTCTCACCCAGAGACCAGCAAAGCTGAAACATATAGAAGTGGAAAGGAACAAGGAAGGAAGCAGGGCTACCAGTATGAGCTATACAGCAGGAGGGTTCATGTTTCCCAGTGGCCTGCTCTGTAGAGGACCTGGCAGCTTTTGCACTAAAGAAACCAGTGGTCAGCACAATCCATGTGGATCTCATGCAGATTTCACCTTTTTTCCACCCAGGGATATTTGCAATCACAGATGCCAGCTACCCAAGACCCTCTTAGCTCCTTCTGCCCTCTGCTCCTACTGGAGCCTGAGATCTACACTAGTAGCCAGCCCAGACCTCTTTAGCCATGTGAATGCAAGACACCAGCCTAGATCCCTGTGACTGTCCCTAACTGCTATGTGAGTACTTGGGGCTAGTTCCTCTAGCTGTGTACTTGCACGCCACCATCCTACCTCTCATCACAGGTCTCTACTGCAATGCCTGTGTCCAATGCAGGATCCTGTAGTCAAGGTCCTTATGGCTGCTTATAGGTTTAGATTTGGCCATATATTGGGTCACTAGCTAGCACCAATGGGCCCACCTGCAGCTAGCTTCCCCTTGTCCCCTAGCTATACGTCTGCATGCTCCTGGTCTGACTCTCATCACCTGAATCCAATGTCATGCACATAACCATGTGTAGCTGCTATAGTGTGTGCCAACAAACAAGGCCCCTGAAACTGCTGTGGACCTGGCTGTCTCCTGTCTTTAGCCTGAATCACTGATCTCACCTACTGCTGCTGCTGCTGCTGCTAAGTCACTTCAGTCATGTCCGACTCTGTGCGACCCCATAGACGGCAGCCCACCAGGCTCTGCCGTCCCTGGGATTCTCCAGGCAAGAACACTGGAGTGGGTTGCCATTTCCTTCTCCAATGCATGAAAGTGAAAAGTGAAAGTGAAGTCGCTCAGTTGTGTCCGACTCTTTGCGACCCATGGACTGCAGCCCACCAGGCTCCTCCGTCCATGGGATTTCCCAGGCAAGAGTACTGGAGTGGGTTGCCATTGCCTTCTCCGAACCTACTGCTAGCTCCTCCATTTTTGCACCTGTATAACTCTACCTGGTTCCCTTCCCTAGCCTCCACTGCCATGTATGCACTCATGAGGAGACTCTATAGCAACAGGAGTGAATGCTGATAGCCAGGTATTCCATGGTTGCCAGTAAACAAACAGTTGGCCCAAGCCCTTTGTTGGTCCTGGACCCCACCACTGTGTATGTCTGTAAACAGCCCCTTCCACTAAACAGGAACCTGAAGCTGGCCCCCATAGCCAAGCATGGGCATACCACCAGCTCCAGCTACCACTACTGCCTATCCTGGCTCCTAGCTGCTAGATCTTGAGGTAGAGCTGAGGACCCCACCAATCCTTGTAGCCACTGCAACCCACAAAGTTCTCACCACACATTTACTGATGCTGTGGACCCCAGAATCTTGAGCTGACATCATGACTACCCTCAGACCTGGAGCCACACATGCCCCTGAACTTGTGCCCTACATCACCAGATCCAGGGTCATATCATGTCCCATCATGCCCCGCTTGTGCGTGAAGGCCATTCCTTACCAAAGTCAGT
This sequence comes from Odocoileus virginianus, assembly GCF_023699985.2. Taxonomy (NCBI): domain Eukaryota; kingdom Metazoa; phylum Chordata; class Mammalia; order Artiodactyla; family Cervidae; genus Odocoileus; species Odocoileus virginianus. The sequence continues at coordinate 1,248,718 of NW_027224335.1, read as the reverse complement.
CCATAGAGCCTGGAAAGGGTGACAGTGTCTTCAAATCTACAGGAACTATGCAAGACTACAGGGATCACAAAGAATCAGAGAAATGTGATACCACCAAAAGAACATACTAGACTTCCAGTAACTGACCTCAAAGAAATGGAGCTATGTGAATTGCCTGACAAAGAATTCAAAATAGTTTTTCTAAAGATGCTGAGGGAACACAGATAAACAATTTAACAAAATCAGGAAAAAAAGTACAAAAACAAGATATAAAGTCCAACAAAGAGACAGAAAGTATAAAGAAGAACAACAAAAATTTTGGAGCTGAAGATAAAATGACTGAACTGAAGAATTCAATAGAGAGCATCATCATCAGATTGGACCGAACAGACCAATGACCTTAAAGACAGATCATTTGAAATTATTGAGACAAAAGGAAAAAAAGAATGAAAATGTGTACAGGATTTATGGGACATCATTAAAAGAAACAATCTATGGCATCATTGGAATCTCAGCAGGAGAAGAGAAGGAGAAAGTTTAAATAAATAATGGCTGAGAAGTTCCCAAATCTGGGAACAGATTTGGATATTCAAATTCATAAAGCTAGGAGTCCACTCAATAATATCATTCCAAAACAATCTTTTCTAAGAAACATTATAATAAAATTGTCTAAAATCAAATACAGAAGAAATTTTAAAAGGAGCAATAGCAAAAAAAAATCTTATACAAGGGAATCCAGCAGAAACCTTGCAGACCAGGAGATAATGAGATTATATACTCAAAGTGCTGAAAGGAAAATCTGCCAACCAGGATGACTTTACCTAGCAATGTTGCCTTCAGAGATGAAGACGAGATAAAGACTTCCACAAAAATAAAAAGGTGAGGTAGTTCATAACCACCAGAAATTGCCTTACAGGAAATGCTAAAAGGAGTTCTTCAAACTGAAATGAAAGGATGATAATGAGTAATATGAGAACATAAAAAAATATATAACAAACTGGTAATGTTAACTATGTAGTCTGATTTAGAATACTCTGATACTGTAATATGATGGTGTGGTCACTCACCTAGAGCCAGATATCCTGGAGTGTGAAGTCAAGTGTGCCTTAGGAAGCATTACTACAAAAAGCTAGTGGAGGTGATGGAATTCCAGCTGAACTATTTCAAATCTTAAAAGATGATGCTATTAAAGTGCTGCACTCAATATGTCAGCAAATTTGGAAAACAGCAGTGGCCACAGGACTGGAAAAGGTCAGTTTTAATTCAAATCCCTAAAAAAAGCAATTCCCAAAGAATGTTCAAACTACCACACAATTGTGCTCATTTCACATGCTAGCAAGGTAATGCTCAAAATCCTTCAAGCTAGGCTTCAACAGTATGTGAACTGAGAACTTCCAGATGTACAAGCTGGATTTAGAAAAGGCAGAGGAACCAGAGATCAAATTGCCAACATTGCTGGATCATAGAAAAAGCAAGAGAATTCCAGAAAAACATCTATTTCTGCTTCATTGACTATGCTAAAGAATTTGACTGTGTGGATCACAACAAACTGGAAAATTCTTAAAAAGATGGGAATATAGACCACTTTACCTGCCTTGTGAGAAACTGTATGCAGGTCAAGAAGCAACAGTTAGAACTGGACATGGAACAATGGACTGGGTTCAAAATTGGGAAAGGAGTACATCAAGGCTGTATATTGTCACCCTGCTTATTTAACTTATATGCAGAGTACATCATGTGAAATGCTGGGCTGGATGAATCACAAGCTGGAATCAAGATTGCTAGGAGAAATATCAACAACCTCAGATATGCAGATGATACCACCCTAATGGCAGAAAGCAAAGAGGAACTAAAGAGCCTCTTGATGAAGGTGAAAAAGGAGAGTGAAAAAGCAGGCTTAAAACTCAACATTCAAAAAACTGAGATCATGGCATCTGGTCCCATTACTTCATGGCAAATAGATGGGGGAAAATGGAAACAGTGACAGACTTAATTTTCTTGGGCTCCAAAATCATTATGGACAGTGACTGCAACCATGAAATTAAAAGATGCTTGCTCCTTGGAAGAAAAGCTATGCTAAACTTAGAGTATGCAAAAGCAGAGACATCACTTTGTGGACAAAATCCATATAGTCAAAGCTATGGTTTTTCCAGTAGTCTTGTATGGCTGTGAGAGTTGAACCATAAAGAAGGCTGAGTGCTGAAGAATTGATGCTTTTGAATTGTGGTACTGGAGAAGACTCTTGAGAGTCCCTTGGATAGCAAGGAGATCAAACCAATCAATCTTAAAGGAAATCAGCCTTGAATATTCATTGGAAGGACTGATGCTGAAGCTGAAGCTCCAATACTTTGGCCACCTGATGCAAAGAGCCAACTCACTGGAAAAGACTCTGATACTGGGAAAGATTGAAGGCAGGAGGAGAAAGGGGTGACAGAGGATGAGATGGTTGGATGGCATCATCAACTCAATGGACATGAGTTTGAGCAAACTGGGAGACAGTGAAGGACAGGGAAGCCTGGCATGCTGTAGTCCATGGGGTCACAAAGAGTTGGACGACAACTTAGAGACTGAATATCAACAACAATACTGTAATGTGGTGCTATGTTGACCACACAAATTTAGTATAAAAATTAAAGGACAAAAGTATTATAAATAGCTACAAAAATCTTTTAATGACTACATAGTATAAGAACATGTAAATTTGGACATCAAAAACAAAATGGGGTGCAAAAGGGCAGAGTTTTTGTATACAATCAATATTAAGTTGTTATTAACTTAAATATACTGTTATACCCCCAAAAAAAGTGTTTCCAGTAAGCACTGAGGTAACTGCAAAATAAAATTCTATGAATAATAGATGAACACAAGATAAAAAGAAGGAAGTCAAAGTATACTATTGTGGAAAATCATCAGTTCACAAAGGAAGACAGTAAGGGGAGAAAAAAGGAGCAAAGGAACTTCAAAACAGTTAGAAAACAATAACATTTTGATAGTAAGTTTTTACATATCAATTATTACTTTGAATGTAAATAGATTAAATTCTTCAATCAAAAGGCAGAAGGTGACTTAATGATTAAATAAAAATAAGGCTCATCTCTATGTGAGCTTCCCTGGTGGCTCAGATGGTAAAGCGTCTGCCTGCAATGCGGGAGACCCGGGTTTGATCCCTGGGTTGGGAAGATCTCCTGGAAAAGGAAATGGCAACCCACTCCAGTATTCTTGCCTGGAGAATCCCATGGACGGAGGAGCCTGGTAGGCTACAGTCCATGGGGTCGCAAAGAGTCAGACACAACTGAGCGACTTCACTTTCACTTTCATCTGTATGTTACCTATAGGAGACTCACTTCAGCTTCAAGGACACATGTAGGCTTAAAGTGAAGGGATGAAAAAGATATTCCACAGAAATGAGAACCAAAAGAGAGTAGGGGTACTATACTTAGACAAAACAGACTTTATTTTTTTATTGAATGAAAGATTTTTAAAACTCTAAAATTCTTTGTAATTATATATTTCACACACATGATTTCATATAATCCCATAATCCTTTTTTTTCCTCTAGCCCTGTATTGTCCCCCTTTCCTCCCCTCTCCCCACTGATAACCATTTATTTTTTCTCTATATTTGTGAGTCTGCTTCTTTTTTGTTTTATTTGATACTTTGTTGTATTTTTTAAATTTTGTTAACACCAAAAATTTTTGTATTAGAGCTTAGCCAATTAACAATGTTGTGGTAGTTTCAGGTGAACAGTGAAGGGACTCAGCCATACATATACATGTATCCATTCTCCTCCAAACTTCCCTCCCATCCAGGCTGTGCATATCATTAAACAGATTTCCATGTGCTATACAGTAGGTTTTTGTTGGTTATCCATTTTAAATATAGCAGTGTGTACATGACCTTGTGTCTTTTAGATTCCACCTATAAGTGATATCATACAGTATTTGTCTTTCTCTGTATGACTTATCTCACTAGCATAATGCCCCCCAAGTCCATCCATGTTGGTGCAAATGGCAAAATTTCATTCTCTAGACAAAACAGACTTTCAGTCAAAAATTGTAATGAGACAAAGAAGGCCATGATAAAGGGCTCAATTCATGAAGAGGATGAAAATTATAAATATATGTGCACCCAACATCAGAGCACCTAAACATATTAAGCAAATACTAACATTTCTGAAGGGAGTAACAGACAATAATATGACAACAATAGGAACTTCAATATCCCAGTTTCAACAATGGATCTAGATCACCCAGATAGAAAATCAACCTGGAAACATTAGACTCAAGCCATGCTTTAGACCAAATGAACCTAACAGACATACACAAAACATTCCAACACCTGCATAACACACATTCTTCGCAAATGTACACGGAACATTCTCCAGGATATATCATATGTCACAAAATAAATCTCAGGAAATTTAAAAAGACTGAAAACACATCAACTATCTTTTCTGACCACATGATAAATTAGAAATCAATAACAGAAGGAAAACTGGAAAATTCACAAATATGTGGAAATTAAACAACACACTCCTAGACAATCTACGAGTCAAAGAAGAAATCAAAAGGGGAATCAAAAATATCTTGAAATAAATGAAAATGGAAACACAAACACCAAAACTTATGTTGAAGCAAGAGCAGTAGTAAAAGGAAAGTTGATGGTTATAATGCCTACATTAAGAAAAAAGAAAGATATCAAATAAATAACCTCGTGGAACTAGAAAAACAAAAACAAATTAAGGCCAAATTTAGCAGAAGTAAGTAGATAACAAAGATCATAGCAAAAATAAGTAAAATAGAGAATTAGAAAAACAATAGAAAAGATAACAAAATCAAAAGTTTGGCTTTTAAGAAGATAAACAAAACTGATAAACTTTTAGCTAAACTTACTAATAAAAAATGAAATGACTTAAATAAATAAAATTATAAATGAAAGGACAAACATTAAAAAGGGTAATAAGAGACTACTATGAATAACTATATGCTAACAAATTGGATTACCTAGAAAAAAATGGATAAATTCCTAGAAATATACAACCTACCAAGACTGAATCATAAAGAAATAGAAAATCTGAACAGACCAATAATGAAGTAAGGAGATTGAATCAGTAATCAAAAACCTTCTGATAAAGAAAAACCCAGCACCAGGTGGCCTCCTGTGGGCAAAATCGACCGAACATTTAAAAAAGAATTAATGCCAACTCTTCTCAAACTCTTCCAAATAATTGAGAAGAGGAAACACTCTCAAACTCATTTTGAGGCCAGCATTACACTGATACCAAAGCCAGAGAGTTTAATTCAGTTCAGTCGCTCAGTCGTATCCAACTCTTTGCGACCCCATGAACCGCAGCACGCCAGGCCTCCCTGTCCATCACCAGCTCCTGGAGTCCACCCAAACCCATGTCCATCGAGTCGGTGATGCCATCCAACCATCTCATCCTCTGTCATCCCCTTCTCCTCCTGCCCTCAATCTTTCCCAGCATCAGGGTCTTTTCAAATGAGTCAGCTCTTCACATCAGGTGGCCAAAGTATTGGAGTTTCAGCTTCAGCATCAAGTCCTTCCAATGAACACTCAGGACTGATCTCCTTTAGGATGGACTGGTTGGATCTCCTTGCAGTCCAAGGGACTCTCAAGAGTCTTCTCCAACACCACAGTTCAAAAGCATCAATTCTTCAGTGCTCAGCTTTCTTTATAGTCCAACTCTCACATCCATACATGACCACTGGAGAAACCATAGCCTTGACTAGACAAACCTTTGTTGACAAAGTAATGTCTCTGCTTTCTAATATGCCATCTAGGTTGGTCATAACTTTCCTTCCAAGGAATAAGCATCTTTTAATTTCATGGCTGCAATCACCATCTGCAGTGATTTTGGAGCCCAGAAAAATAAAGTCAGCCACTGTTTCCACTGTTTCCCCATCTATTTGCCATGAAATGATGGGACCGGATGCCATGATCTTAGTTTTCTGAATGTTGAGCTTTAAGCCAACTTTTTCACTCTCTTCTTTCACTTTCATCAAGAGGCTCTTTAGTTCTTCTTCACTTTCTGCTGTAGAAGGGTGGTGTCATCTGCATATCTGAGGTTATTGATATTTCTCCTAGCAATCTTGATTCCAGCTTGTGCTTCATCCAGCCCAGAATTTCTCATGATGTACTCTGCATCATGATAAGCCAGATAAGGATACTACAAAGAAAGCAACTACAAACTAATATCCCTAATGAATATAGGTGTAAAAATTTTCAACAAAATACTATCAAATCGAATCCAACAGCATATTGAGAGGATTATACACCATGATCAGGTGAGATTTAGCCCTGAGATGTAAGGATAGCTCAACATATATAAATTAATAAATGTGACACACCACATTAATAGAATAAAATGCAAAAATCATGATTATCTCAACAGAGGAAAACAAGCATTTGAAAAAGTTAAACATCCTTTCATGATAAAAGAGCTCTCAACAAATTGGGTATAGAAGGGACATACCTTAACACAGTAAAAACCATATATAAAAAACTCACAGCTAACATTATTACTCATTGGTGAAAAAGTAGAAAGCTTTTCCCTTTAAAGTCAGGAACAAGGGTGCCCACACTCACCACTTCTATTCAACAAAATACAGGAAGCCCTAGCCAGAGAAATTAGGCAAAAAAAGAAATAAAAGGCATTCAATTTGGAAAGGAAAGAGCAAAACTCTGTTTGCAGATGACATAATGTTGTACACAGAAAATCCTAAAGATCCCACTAAAAACTGAACTAATAAAACATTCAGTAAAATTTCAGGATATAAAATCAACATGCAAAAATCATTGCACTTCAATATAATAACAATTTAAAAGAAAATAATCCCATTTACAATAGCATCAAAAAGGACAAAATACTTACAAATAAACTTAACCAAGGAGGTGAAATATTTATATACCAAAACCTGTAAGACATTCAATTTCTCAATTGAAAAAGACACAAACAAATGAAATGATGTCTCATGTTCATGTATCGGAAGAATTAATACTGTTAAAATGTCCATACTACCCCAAACCCTCTACAAATTCAACACAATCCCTATCAAAGCTCCAAGTGTAATTTTTTCACAGAAATAGAAAAAGAAATCCTAATACAAACCATGTGGCGGTTTAGTTGCTAAGTTGTGTCTGACTCTTGCGACCCCATGGACTGTAGCCTGCCAGGCTCCTCTGTCCATGGGATTCTCCAGGCAAGAATACTGAAGTGGGTTGCCATTTCCTTCTCCAGGGGATCTTCCCGACCCAGGAATTGAACCCAGGTCTCCTGCATCACAGGCAAAATGAGCTGCAATATGGAACCATGAAAGATCCCCAGAATCCAAAGCAATCCTGAGAAGGAACAAAGCTAGAGACATCACACATCCTGATTTTCAACTATATCACAAAACAGTCAGTTCAATCACTCAGTCATGTCTGACTCTTTGCAACCCCATGGACTGCAGCACATCAGGCTTCCCTGTCCATCACCAACTCCTGGAGCTTGCTCAAACTCATGTCTGTTGAGTCAGTGATGCCATCTAACCATCTCATCCTCTGTTGTCCCCTTCTCCTCCTGCCTTCAATCTTTCCCAGCATCAGGGTCTTTTCCAGTGAGTCAGTTCTTTTCATCAGGTGGCCAAAGTATTGGAGTTTCAGCTTCAGCATCAGTCCTTCCAAGGAATATTCAGGATTGATTTCCTTTAGGCAAAACTGTAGTAGTTTTGTAGTACAAAACTGTAGTAGTAATCAAAACTGTATGGTATTGGCATAAAAACAGACATGTAGATCAATGAAACAGAATCAAGAGCCCAGAAACAAATCCATGCATATATGGTCAACTAATATTTGACAAGAGAGCCAAGAATAATCAATGGGGAAACAATAGCCTCTTCAATAAATATTGCTGGAAAACTGGATATTCACATGCAGAACTATGAAATTGGATACCTCTATCTTATGCTACTCACAAAAATAACTCAAAGAGTATTAATGACTTGAATGTAAGACCTGAAACCATAAAAATTCTAGCGGAGAACACAGGTGGTAATTTCCGTGACATCAGTCTTGGCAATGATTTTTTGGATTTGACACCAAAAGCAAAGGCAACAAAAGCAAAAATAAAGAAGCGGACTACCTCACACCAAAAGGCTTCTGCACAGCAAAAGAAACACTCAACAAGATGAAAAGCAGTGGGAGAAAATATTTGCAAGCCATATATCTGATAATGGATTAATAGCCAAAATATATAAGAAACTCATATAACTCATATAAGAGCCAAAAAGCAAGCAGTCCAGTTAAAAAAACAGGCTGGGGACTTGAATAGACATTTCTTAAGAAAAGATATACAAGCAGTCAACAAGTGCATTTAAAGTGGCTCAGCATCACTAACCATGAGGGAAATAAAGATCAAAAGCATAATGAGATATCAACTTCAGTCTGTTAGGATGACTTATTACCAAAAACACAGAGATGACAAATGCTGGTAAAGATATGGAGAAAAGAGAACTTCAGTGCACTGTTGGTAGGAATGTGAGTTGGTACAGTCACTATGAAAAACAGTGTGAAGACTCCTTAAAAAATTAAAAATAGAACTACCATATGATCCAGCAATCCCACTTCTAAGTATATTTTCAAACAAAATGAAATACTATGCTGTAGAGATAGCTACACTCCCATGTTTACTGCAGCATCATTTATAATAGTCAGACATGGAAAAAAAACTTGCATTCCTTGCTGGATGGATAAACAAAATTATACACATACACACACACACACACAGTATTTTCTACATACAGCATTATGTCATCTGCATGTAGAGACAATTTTACTCCTTCTTTTCCAAATTGAATGCTTTTTATTTTTCTTTTTTGCCTAATTGCTCTGGCTATCGCACAGACATACATACACACACACGCACACACACACACACACACATATATAATTTAATGATATATTATTCAGCCAAAAAAGAAGGAAACCTTTCATTTGCCACAGAGTGGATAGATCTTGAGGGCATTACACTACATGAAAAAAAAACAGTCACAGAAAGACAAATAGTGTATGGTCTCACATATATAAAATCTAAAAACATCAAGCTGACATAAATAGAATAAAATGGTGACTTCCAGGGGTGGGGAGTTGGAGAAATGAGAAGATGTTGGTCAAAGGGTATAAACTTTCAGTTATAAGATGAATAAGTTCTGGAATCTAAGGCACAGCACAGTGACTACAGTTAACAAGACTGGATCATATACTTGAAAGTTGCTATGAAACTATTTTTTTCACAACAAGAACAAAATGGTAATCATATTGGATTAACAATGTTTTAACTCACCTTATTGTGGTAAATATTTCACAATATGTATGTGTATCAAATAATCAGAGGTCAAATTGCCAACATTCGCTGGATCATAGAGAAAGCAAGGGAATTCCAGAAAAACATCTACTTCTGTTTCATTGACTATGCTAAAGCCTTTGACTATGTGGATCATAACAAACTGTGGAAAACTCTTAAAGAGATGGGAATACCAGACCATCTTACCTGTCTCCTCGAGAAACCTGTATGCAGGTCAAGAAGCAACAGTTAGAACCTTGTATGGAACAACTGACTGGTTCAGGATTGAGAAAGGAGTATGACAAGGCTGTTTATTGTCACCCTGTTTATTTAACTTATACACAGAGCACATCATGTGAAATGCTGGGCTGGATGAGTTACAAGCTGGAATCAAGATTGCTGGGAGACAATACCACTTCTGGGCATACACACTGAGGAAACCAGATCTGAAAGAGACATGTGCACCCCAATGTTCATCGCAGCACTGTTTATAATAGCCAGGACATGGAAGCAACCCAGATGCCCATCAGCAGACGAATGGATTAGGAAGCTGTGGTACATATACACCATGGAATATTACTCAGCCATTAAAAAGAATTCATTTGAATCAGTTCTAATGAGATGGATGAAACTGGAGCCCACTATACAGAGCGAAGTAAGCCAGAAAGATAAAGACCATTACAGTATACTAACACATATATATGGAATTTAGAAAGATGGTAATGATAACCCTATATGCAAAACAGAAAAAGAGACACAGATGTACAGAACAGACTTTTGGACTCTGTGGGAGAAGGCAAGGGTGGGATGTTCTGAGAGAACAGCATTGAAACATGTATACTATCAAGGGTGAAACAGATCACCAGCCCAGGTTGGGTGCATGAGACAAGTGCTCAGGCCTGGTGGTGGGAAGACCCAGAGGGATCGGGTAGAGAGGGAGGTGGGAGGGGGGATCGGGATGGGGAACACATGTAAATCCATGGCTGATTCATGTCAATGTATGGCAAAAACCACTACAATATTGTAAAGTAATTAGCCTCCAACTAATAAAAATAAATGAAAAAAAATAAAATGGAAAAAAAAAAAAAAGATTGCTGGGAGAAATATCAACAACCTCAGATATGCAGATGATATCACTCTAATGACAGAAAGTGAAGAGGAACAAAACACTCTTTTGATGAGGAGTAGAGTGAAAAAGCTGGCTTAAAATTAAATATTAAAAAAAAATAAGATCATGGCATTGGTCCTATCACTTCATGGCAAATAGAAGGGGAAAAGGTGGAAGCAGTGACAGATTTCCTCTTCTTGGGCTCTAAAATCACTGCAGATGGTGACTGCAGCCATGAAATTAAAAGACACTTGCTCCTTGGAAGGAAAGCTATGACAAACCTAGACAGTGTATTAAAAAGCAAAGACATCAATTTGCTGACAAAGGTCCATATAGTCAAAGCTATGGTTTTTCCAGTAGTCATGTATGGATGTGAGAGTTGGACCATAAAGAAGGCTGAGTGCCAAAGAATTGATGCTTTTGAACTGTGGTGCTGGAGAAGACTCTTGAGAGTCCCTTGGACAGCAAGGAGATCAAACCAGTCAATCTTAAAGGAAATCAACCCTGAATATTCACTAGAAGGACGGATGCTGAAGCTGAAGCTCTAAGACTTTGACCACTGGATGCATTAGATTTCATAGTGCTAATAAATCGACAACTACAGTAGGGGGGGGGGAGTAAAAAAATCCAAAAGAATATTTAGAACAAGTCAAAACATAAGAATAATAAATGTTTTTCTTGAGTCACTGCTGTCAGAGTCCTTTCCCTTGCTGGGAGTCATAGTCCACCTCACCTCCCTAGGATGCCCTCCAACACTGTGCTGGTCTCTGGACCTGCTGTGGGGGCAGCTCAGATTCTAATCTGGTCCTACTCCTGTGTGTTCTTGCCTCCAATGTCCACAGCTATCAGAACTAGTGTGTTTTCTTTTGTGGGAGCTCTCAGTGTCCTTTTATATATTCCATAGACACAGAGTCTGCCTAGTTGATCATGTGGATTTAATCTGCAGCTTGTACAGCTGGTGGGAAGGTTTTGGGTCTTCTTCCTTAGCCACACTGCCCCTGGGTTTCAATTGTGGTTTTATTTCCACCTCTGCATGTGGGTCGTCCACTGGGGTTTGCTCCTGAGGCTGCCCTGGAGGACTTGGGTTTGCCCCTGTGAGGGCCAGGGTGTGGAGGTGGTGCAGCTGCTTGGGTCACAGGGGTTCTGGCAGCACCAGGTACTCAGGGGAGTTGGCAACTAGAGCATCAGGAAATACAGTGCTCTAGAAGGATGTGGCAAACAGTGTTGGCCAATACACTCCAGTATTCTTGCCTGGAGAACTCCCCTGACAGAGAAGCCTGACAGGCCACAGTCCACAGGGTCGCAAAGAGTTGGACATGACCAAAGCAACCCTGCATGCATAGACGCAAGACTTTTTTTTGTTTGTTTGTCCTGTGGCAGCTCTGCCCCAGTGAGGGTTGAGCATGAAGGTGGTGCAGCTGCTTGGGTTGCGGGGACCCTGGCAGCACCAAATGTGCAGGGACACGGACTGCCTCCGCTGCAGGAGTCATGGCCTTATTAGAGTCTTTTTTTGAACCTCTAGTAGCTCACTTATTGGAAAAGACCCTGATGCTGGGAAAGATTGAAGGCAGAAGGAGAAGGTGATAGCAGATGAGATGATTGGATGGGATCACCAATTCAATGGATATGAGCTTGGGCAAACTCCAGGAGATAGTGAGGGACAGGAAAGCCTGGTGTGCTGCAGCCCAAGGGGTTGTGAAGAACAGGTTGGCAGCTGAACAACAACAAATCAAATAATCACATTGTACATCCTAAAATTACACAATATTTTATGTCAACTATATCTCAATATCCTGGAGGAAAAAAAGCCAAAGCCGTAAATGAAGCAGCTTGGCCAGATAATGAGGCTGATGCCAAAGTGATGCATCCTTAGACACTGGAGCATGCAGAGTCTCATTGGTGATGGGTCTGGATTTGGAATCTGTTTAAATGACTTAAGCAAGGGAAGAGGTCACACAGTCATATTTCAATTTTGGCAAAATTGCCCTGTGTACAGCATGAAGAATAGACTATAGTGTGCAAGACATGATATATGGAGAACAGCCAGCAGGCTAATACTCTAGGTTAGAAGGCAATAGTTATGGAAATAGAAGTGAATGGGAGGAGAACAAGATGGTGGAGGAGTAGGTGGACATGGAGTACATCTCTCTCCATGGATACATCAGGAATACAACTTCAGACACAGAAGTACATGCAGAATACCAGCTGAGAGCAGACAGGAGTACCTGACCAGCAGAAAAGAATGTACAGAATCACGCAAAACTTGCCTCAGCAGCTGAACAGTAGAGAGGCTGGCCCATCAAACACCTGATGCACTGAACTACAGAGTAGGACTCCACCCAGGGTGCCCCTTTAAGTGCCTGATGTGCTGATCTACAGAGTAGGACCCAAGCAAGTAGGACAGAGAAGGACCCCAGGCAAGGGAGCCCTCTAAGTGCCTGAATGGGCAGAGCTATGGAGAAAGACTGGCCAAAGAGGCCTTCTGATCACCAGCTACAAGAGGCTCAAAAAAAGACTCTAATTAAGCTTTTGAGCTTTTTTTTCCCCCTCAGTCACATTTTTTACTGTTGTTATAAACCTCTGCCTCTATGTTGGGCTTTTGCAGTTCTGTGGAGTTTTCTTTTTTTCTTTCTTTCTTCTTCCTTTTTTTTCCTCTTTTTTATAATTTTAATTTTTTAAAAACCTATTATTATTTTTCTACTGTAAAGAGAAATATTGCATAGGAACCTGGAATGTTAGGTTCATGAATCAAGGCAAATTGGAAGTGGTCAAACAGGAAATGGCAAGAGTGAATGTTGATATTCTAGGAATCGGCGAACTAAGATGGACTGGAATGGGTGAATTTAACTCAGATAACCATTATATCTACTACTGTGGGCAGGAATCCCTTAGAAGAAATGGAGTAGCCATCATAGTCAACAAAAGAGTCCGAAATGCAGTACTTGGATGCAATCTCAAAAACGACAGAATGATCTCTGTTCGTTTCCAAGGCAAACCATTCAATATCATGGTAATCCAAGTCTATGCCCCAACCAGTAATGCTGAAGAAGCTGAAACTGAACAGTTCTATGAAGACCTACAAGACCTTCTAGAACTAACACCCAAAAAAGATGTCCTTTTCATTATAGAGGACTGGAATGCAAAAGTAGGAAGTCAAGAAACACCTGGAGTAACAGGCAAATTTGGCCTTGGAGTACAGAATGAAGCAGGGCAAAGGCTAATAGAGTTCTGCCAAGAGAACACACTGGTCATAGCAAACACCCTCTTCCAACAACACAAGAGAAGACTCTACACATGGACATCACTAGATGGCCAACACTGAAATCAGATTGATTATATTCTTTGCAGCCAAAGATGGAGAAGCTCTATACAGTCAGCAAAAACAAGACCGGGAGCTGACTATGGCTCAGATCATGAACTCCTTATTGCCATTCAGACTTAAATTGAAGAACATTGGGAAAACCGCTAGACCATTCAGGTATGACCTAAATCAAATCCCTTATGACTATACAGTGGAAGTGAGAAATAAATTTAAGGGACTAGATCTGATAGACAGACAGCCTGATGAACTATGGATGGAGGTTCGTGACATTGTACAGGAGATAGGGATCAAGACCATCCCCAAGAAAAAGAAATGCAAAAAAGCAAAATGGCTATCTGAGGAGGCCTTACAAATAGCTGTGAAAAGAAGAGAAGCAAAAAGCAAAGGAGAAAAGGAAAGATATTCCCATTTGAATGCAGAGTTCCAAAGAATAGCAAGGAGAGATAAGAAAGCCTTCCTCAGCGATCAATGCAAAGAAATAGAGGGAAATAATAGAATGGGAAAGACTAGAGATCTCTTCAAGAAAATTAGATCTGAGAGAATAACATTGAAACATGTATATTATCAAGTGTGAAAGAGATCACCAGCCCAGGTTGGATGCATGAGACAAGTGCTCAGGGCTGATGCACTGGGAAGACCCAGAGGGATGGGATGGGAAGGGAGGTAGGAGCGGGGATCAGGATGGGGAACACATGTAAATCCACAGCTGATTCATGTCAATGTATGGCAAAAACCACTACAATATTGTAAAGTAATTAGCCTCCAACTAATAAAAATAAATGAAAAAAAAAAAAGAAAATTAGAGATACCAAGGGAACATTTCATGCAAAGATGGGCTCAATAAAGGACAGAAATGGTAGGGACCTAACAGAAGCAGAAGATATTAAGAAGAGGTGGCAAGAATACACAGAAGAACTGTACAAAAAAGATCTTCACAACCCAGATAATCACGATGGTGTGATCACTCACCTAGAGCCAGACATCCTGGAATGTGAAGTCAAGTGGGCCTTAGGAAGCATCACTACGAACAAAGCTAGTGGAGGTGATGAAATTCCAGTTGAGCTATTTCAAATCCTGAAAGATGATGCTGTGAAAGTGCTGCACTCAGTATGCCAGCAAATTTGGAAAACTCAGCAGTGGCCACAGGACTGGAAAAGGTCCGTTTTCATTCCAATCTCAAAGAAAGGCAATGCCAAAGAATGCTCAGACTACCACATAATTGCACTCATCTCACATGCTAGTAAAGTAATGCTCAAAATTCTCCAAGCCAGGCTTCAGCAACACGTGAACCGTGAACTTCCAGATGTTCAAGCTGGTTTTAGAAAAGGCAGAGGAACCAGAGATCAAATTGCCAACATCCCTCTGGATCATCAAAAAGCAAGAGAGTTCCAGAAAAACATCTATTTCTGCTTTATTGACTATGCCAAAGCCTTTGACTGCATGGATCACAATAAACTGTGGATAATTCTGAAAGACATGGGAATACCAGATCACCTGACCTCCCTCTTGTAGGTATGCCTCTTGTATGCAGGTCAGGAAGCAACAGTTAGAACTGGACATGGAACAACAGACTGGTTCCAAATAGGAAAAGGAGTACGTCAAGGCTGTATATTGTCACCCTGCTTATTTAACTTGTATGCAGAGTACATCATGAGAAACGCTGGGCTGGAAGAAGCACAAGCTGGAATCAAGATTGCCGGGAGAAATATCAATAACTTCAGATATGCAGATGACACCACCCTTATGGCAGAAAGCGAAGAAGAACTAAAGAGCTTCTTGATGAAAGTGAAAGAAGAAAGTGAAAAAGTTGGCTTAAAACTCAACATTCAGAAAACTAAGATCATGACATCCAGTCCCATCACTTCATGGCAAATAGATGGGGAAACAGTGGCTGACTTTATTTTTCTGGGCTCCAAAATCACTGCAGATGGTGACTGCAGCCATGAAATTAAAAGACGCTTACTCCTTGGAAGGAAAGTTATGACCAACCTAGACAGCATATTAAAAAGCAGAGACATTACTTTGTCAACAAAGGTCCTTCTAGTCAAGGCTATGGTTTTTCTGGTTTTTCCAGTGGTCATGTATGGATGTGAGAGTTGGACTGTAAAGAAAGCTGAGCACTGAAGAATTGATGCTTTTGAACTGTGGTGTTGGAGAAGACTCTTGAGAGTCCCTTGGACTGCAAGGAGATCCAACCAGTCCATCCTAAAGATCAGTCCTGGGTGTTCATTGGAAGGACTGATGCTGAAGCTGAAACTCCAATACTTTGGCCACCTGATGTGAAGAACTGACCTCATTTGAAAAGACCCTGATGCTGGGAAAGATTGAGGGCAGGAGGAGAAGGGGATGACAGAGGATGAGATGGTTGGATGGCATCACCGACTCGATGGACATGGGTTTGGGTGGACTCCGGGAGTTGGTGATGGACAGGGAGGCCTGGTGTGCTGCAGTTCATGGGGTTGCAAAGAGTCAGACACGACTGAGCAACTGAACTGAACTGAACTGAATGCATATATACAGAATCTAGAAAAATGGTACTGAAGAATTTATTTACAGGGCAGCAATGGAGAAACAGACACAGAGAATAGACTTATGGACATGGGGGAGAGGGGAGAAGAGAGTGAGATATATGTTGAGAGTAACATGGAAACTTTATTTATTACCATATGTAAAATAGATAGCCAATGGGAATTTTCTGTATGTCTCAGGAAACTCAAACAGGGGCTCTGTATCAACCTAGAGGGGTGGGATGGGGAGGGAGATGGGAGGGAGGTTCAAAAGGAAGGGGTATATGTATACCTATGGCTGATTCATGTTGAGGTTTGACCAAAAACAACAAAATTCTGTAAAGCAATTATCCTTCAGTTAAAAAATACATAAATTAAAAAAAAATAAGTGAATGGATTTGATACGTAATTAGGAGCCTAAACTGATAGCACATTGTGATGGATTCCATGTGGAAGGAGTGAGAGCAAGTAGGATGTTCAAGATGACTCTAAGAGGTCTGGCTTTCCTGATTGGTTGGATAGGGATATCATTCACTGAAATATAGAGAACACTTGAGGGAACCAGTTTGGTGAGGGAAAGGTTACATTCAGTTTTATACATGGGGTTTAAAATGTCATTGAGCCATCCAGATAGATATAAAACTTTGGAACTAAGAGAAGATCTAAGCTAGAGATACAAATTTGGTAGGCAGCTTTATATGTGAGGTAAAGTGTAATCATGGGATGGATGAATCTTCTGATGGAAGAGAGGGGAAGTGAGAACACAAAAGGGATGAGAGAATGTAGTGAGAAAACAAGAGAGGCTGTATCAGGTTTTAAGACACTCCAATATTCAATAATTATGTTGAGGAGGAAAAGCCAGTATATTTCCAGAATATGAGGCTCACAGTAAAGGCTTCAGGAATGCCTCACTCTCATAAAACATTACTACCCTGTATTTCTGAAGTGTTTACAATGAGCTAGGGCCGCTGTTGGAGAAGGCAATGGCAACCCACTCCAGTACTCTTGCCTGGACAATCCCATGGATGGAGGAGCCTGGTAGGCTGCGGTCCATGGGGTCGCTAAGAGTCGGACACAACTGAGCAACTTCACTTTCACTTTTCACTTTCATGCATTGGAGAAGGAAATGGCAACCCACTCCAGTGTTCTTGCCTGGAGAATCCCAGGGATGGGGGAGCCTGGTGGGCTGCCGTCTGTGGGGTCGCACAGAGTCGGACACGACTGAAGTGACTTAGCAGCAGCAGCAGCAGGGCCACTGTCATAAGTATTAGTGGTATAAGTTACTTCTTGCTCTCAAGAAGCCCACAGCCTAAAGTAAAAGAAAGCATAAAAATTTTCTTATTCAAGTATCATACACTCTTATTAGTATAATAAAGGGATACTTTTGAAAAAGGTGAAATCTGAGTTGACATCAAGGGACACGCTGAAATTAGTTACATGGGGAAAGTTAGGGGAGACATTTTCAGGGAGAGGAACATGTCTCTGAAAACACAGAGGGATGAGACTGCATGACATGTTTGGAGAATTGGATACAGCTGACAATGAATGTGAGGAGGTGTCAGGAGTCCTAGCTGGAGAAGAGATAGATTCACAGGAGATAAATCACAAATAGCCGTGTATGCAGTGAGTCAGGACTTTATCCTGTGGGCAGTGAGGTCAGTTAGAGGGACCTGGCCATGTGTGCCATTTGGGAGCCTGGTGTGGAGAATGGTGTTACATGCACCCTATACTCAGAGCCTGGAGCCAGGAAGGATATTACTTGTTTAATAACCACAAAAGTATCCCCTCCACAGACCTGACAAAGGAACACTTGGTCTCAGAGGGAGAGCAGAGATGGCTCTAGGTCTAAGGGTCTGATTGCCATTACAGCAAGGTCCAGAAAACATGTGATTTTTCTCATTTTCAGATTGTTCGGTAACAGACATGGTTTAGACTATGCTTTGTCAAAATTGAATTTGTCTGATTCTTACAACAGACTTACTTAACATCAGACTGTGCAAAAGTGACCAAAGTTATGTAGTAAATGCATTGCATTATCTAATTTATCCACAATTTCGTTACTCTTCTCTATCTGCCTCTCCTCACTCTTACCATGGCCTCCTTTTGAAAAAAAAATGAAGTTTTCCTATTTGCAAAAGGTGTTTAAGTATATAGTCATGTATGAGACTTCTAAACAGTAGCTCTTTAAGCTTAGCCCAAATAAGAGATTTCATTCAATTATAATTTATCATTTGTTGTATTTAATGGTTTGTTCTGCTATTTTACTTTACTTAAACTAAAAAATGTGGACAAATCAGATTATTTTTTCTAGCACTTTGACTTATTCACATTTAACCTAATGCATTTTCAAGTTGGAAAGATTTCTCACTCATGGCCTTTTCCCAAATTATTTCCTCTGCAAAAAATATGAACAACTCAGTACCTGAGGAAGTGAGTTCCATTAATTATCTTTTTTAGATGGAAAATCAGTAGCTGGGAGGAAAATGGGAATTCAAACCTTGTTATTTTTTTCAGTTAGCAGCAGTGAGCAAATCCAGGATGAAGGGACATATTTAAGAAACTTAGTTTGCAAACAGAGCATGATCTTTTAAGATTTTTACATTGCCCAGTAGGAGAGAGACTTTTGTCAAGAAACCTTTAGTCAGTGGCTATGTTTGAACCATGCACAAAATAGGCACTAGTTCCATGTGATATGTTAGTTATCTTTATTAATAGTAGAATTTAGCCTTTCTGTCTAAAGCATCCCTAAATCAACTTCTTCAGGGATAGTGGATTGCTATCCTTTTGCTAGGCATTTTTTAAAAAACCCATTATAGGACTTCCCTGGTGGTCCAGTGGTTAAGAATCCATCTGCCAATGCAAGGGACATGGGTTTGATCCCTGGTCCAGGAAGATTCCACATGCCTCGGGGCAACTAAGCCCATGTGTCACAACTACTGAGCCTGTGCTCTGCAACAAGAGAAGCCACTGCAATGAGAAGCCCAAGCACCACAACTAGAGAGAAGCCCCTGCTTGCCACAGCCAGAGAAAGCCCACATGCAGCAACAAAGACCCAGCAGCAGCCAAAAATAAATAAATATTAAAAAATACAAATCCCATTACAAATTCCATTCAGTCAGAAAATAAGAATATTGCTGCCAAAAAGTAACATAAAAATATTTTAGTTATTTCAGTAGCAAAAAGTCATGAATTTATTAGCCTATTGTTAATAGCCATGGAATCCAGGAAAAAGTTGTTTTGCCTTACTCTGTGGATCACAACAAACTGTGGAAAATTCTTAAAGAGACTCAGGAATACCAGACCACCTTACCTGCCTCCTGAGAAACCTGTATGCAGGTCAAGAAGCAACAGTTAGAACCAGACATGGAACAACAGACTGGTTCCAAATTGGGAAAGGAGTACATCAAGGCTGTATATTGTCACCCTGCTTATTTAACTTATATGCAGAGTTCAAGAGAAATTCTGGGCTGGAAGAAGCACAAGCTGGAATCAAGATTACAGGGAGAAACATCAATAACTTCAGATATGCAGATGGCACCACCCTTATGGCAGAAAGTGAAGAACTAAAGGTAAAAGAGAAGAGTGAAAAAGCTGGCTTAAAACTCAACATTCAAAAAACGAAGATCATGGCATCTGGTCCCATCACTTCATGGCAAAAATGGATGGGGAACAATGGAAACAGTGACAGACTTTATTTTCTTGGGCTCCAAAATCACTGCAGATGGTGACTGCAGTCATGAAATTAAAAGACGCTTGCTTCTTGGAAGAAAAGCTCTGACAAACCTAGACAGCATGTTAAAAAGCAGAGACATTACTTTGCCAACAAAGTCAAAGCTATGGTTTTTCCAGTAGTCATGTATGGATGTGAGAGTTGGACCATAAAGAAAGCTGAGCACCAAAGAATTGATGCTTTTGAACTGTGGTGTTGGAGAAGACTTTTGAGAGTCCCTTGGACTGCAAGGAGAGAAAACCAGTCAATCCTAAAGGAAATCAATCCTGGATATTCATTTGGAAGGACTGATGCTGAAGCTGAAGCTCTAATATTTTGGCCACCTGATGTGAAGAGATGACTCACTGGAAAAGACCCTGATGCTGGGAAAGATTGAAAGCAGGAGAAGAAGGGGACAACAGGGGATGAGATGGTTGGATGGCATCACTGACTCAATGGACATGAGTTTGAGCAAGCTCCAGGAGACGATGAAGGACAGGGAAGCCTGGCATGCTGAAGTCCATGGGGTCACAAAGAGTTGGACATGACTGAGCGACTGAACAACAACATCAGGGTAAAAAAAAATGACTATGTATATGTGTTTCTATATATAAAGTATTATGGAATTGTCTCATTAGTATGGAAGCCTCGTGAAGATGGACAATTTACCTATTTTGTTCAGTACTGAATAAAAATCAAGTGTTTAAAAGCCACAGACATGTTGTAAAGATTAAATGAGAATTTTTGTTTAAAAATTGTTTATCTAGATAGGAAAAGATAGTGGCAGATATGTAAAAGTGCCTAGCCTAGGATAGGGAACTCAATTACATTTATGTTTATGCCAAATCTACAGAGAAATTTTGAGAAGTAGATAGCCCTAAGCCATCCTCAAATTGGAGCCCAAGTAGTCCACAGGCAAAATAATTCTTTCCCTGCTGCTCTGAATGGGCTATGTTCTGAGGAATACAGGTGGTCATCTTGCAGGCAGCTAATAGATGACATTGTTCCCATTAGATGGTAATATTGATCCAGCCAGAAAATTCTCACTTACTATGAAGATCTTCTTAGTCTGAAACATTTTCTCTGCTAGTTCAAGGAAATCTTGACCTGGTGCACAGAGCAGGATGGGTGAGGAAGGGAACCATCTTCCACTGAGGACCTACTACCTGCCTAGCTTTACCAAGGATCTCATATGTTTTCTACTTTAGCTTTATAACACCATTAACATTTGAGTACTTACTCCATGCTAGACACTGTTCTAGGCACTTTAAGGAAAGAAAGAAAGAAAGTGAAGTCGCTCAGTCATGTCCAACTCTTTGCGACCCCATGGACTGTAGCCTACCAGGCTCCTCCATCCATGGGATTTTCCAGGCAAGAATACTGGAATGGGTTGCCATTTCCTTCTTCAGGAGATCTTCCCGACCCAGGGATTGAACCTGGGTCTCCTGCATTGTAGGCAGACACTTTACCGTCTAAGCCACCAGGGAAGTACAGGGCACTTTACATGGATTAATTCAGTATTTCTTCACATCAACCTAAGGAAGTATAAGTATTTTTGTTACCTCCAGTGGACAGAAGAGGATACCCAGACACAGAGAAGTTAAATATGCTCAAGGCCACACAACTTGTAAGTGGTGGAGACAGTATTCAAAACCAGGTGCTGTGGGGTCCCATGCCAAGGCTTTAAACTGCCTCCCTAGAGAAGAATTATTATCTTTATTATTACAAAGGAGTGAAATCTCCATAAATGAAGTGACTTCCCCAGGTCACATTAACAGAGCAGTCTGATTCCAAAGCTGAGGTGCCTTGAATTGTGTTTAGTTGTTCAGTCATGTCCGACTCTTTGCAACCCCATGGACTGTAGCCTGCCAGGCTCCTCTGCCCATGGAATTCTCCAGGCAAGAATACTGGAGAGGGTAGCCATTCCCTTCTCCAGGGGATCTTCCCAACCCAGGGATTGAACCTGGGTCTCCTGCCTTGCAGGCAGATTCTTTACCATCTGAGCTACAGGGAAGCCCTTACTTTTCTTTATATTGTTTTGCTTCAAACTCACCTCAATAAAAATAATATATCTAGCAGCTAACATTTATTGAATATTTACTGTATGGCAGGCATTATTTTGGGTGCTTCATATGGATTATCTCATTTAATCTTCATAACACTTTGAGGTGGTACTTTTTATTAGCCCTCTTGTAGAGATGAAGCTTGAGAGGGGTCAAGTAAGTCGTATAGGTAACATAGTAAGTTGGTGGAGTCGGGATCTAAAACCTGATTTATTTGCCTAAAGAGCTGAAGTCCTCATCCATTCTGCTATACTCCTTGTCTAGAAAGATTGCCCTCTTCTATAGGTCCCATACCTATTATTTGCAATGAAGTCATGAGACAGAGCTGAGACTACTCTTACTCCTTGTGTTGCTGGGTCTGTCAAGTCTGCAAGGGAAAGGGTGTAATAAATTCCCTCTTAAAATAAAAATGGTGTAAAAATTGTATCTTTCAGGCTCAGACATGAACTACATGCTTACCATCAATTCAGATTTTTGTCAATAGGAATGAGACTGATAGTCAAAAATTAAAAAAAAAAAACACTTTTGAGAAATAATTCATATACCATAGAGTTCACTCATTTAAAGTGTACAATTCAATGGTTTATGGCATATTCACAGAGTTGGGTAACCTTGATGGCAATCTAATTTTAGGATATTTTCATCACCCACAAAAGAAACTCCATGCAGTCACTCATTTCCCCCATCCCACTAGCCCTTGGTCACCACTAATCTGTTTTCTGTCTCTGTAGATTTGCCTATTCTAGACATTTCATATAAATGGAATCACACAATATGTGACCTATTGTGACTGGCTTCTTTCACTTAGCATAACATTTTCAAAGTTCATCCATGTTGTGGCAGATGTCAGTACTTCATTCCTCTTTATGGCTGAAAAATAACCCACCGATGTTTACCCCTTTGTCAGTTGATAGACATTTAGGTTGTTTCTACTTTTTGGCTGTTATGAATAATGCTGCTTTGAAGATTTGTGTACATGTTTTTGTTTGAATGCCTGTTTTCAATTCTCTTGGATGTAACCGAAGAGTGGCATTGATATGTCATATGGAAACTCTATGTTTAATATTAAAAGAAACTGGCAAATTAATTTCCAACATGGCCACATCACTTCACATTTGACCCAAAAGCAATGTATGTGTTTCAATTTCTTCATATCCTCACCAACACTTGTTAGACTTTATTATAGTCATCATAGTAGATATGAATTGGTATATCATTGTGGTTTCGATTTATAGTTCCTTAGTTTTGAGAATTTTCCTCTGTGCTTACTGATCATTTATATATATTCTTCGGAGGAATGTCTATTTTGATTTAAAAAAAAGTCTGCCCATTTTTAATTGGTTATTTTTGAGTCATAAGAGTTCTCTACATGTTCTGAATAAAAGCCCAATATTATATACTTTTCCAGTTATGTGGACTGTCTTCTCACTTTCTTGATGGTATTGTTTGCAGCAAAAATGTTTTTAAATTTTGATATGCTCCAACTTATTGATATTTATGTCACTTATGCTTTTGGGGTTTTACCTAAGTAATCATTGCCTAACACAAAGCCAGGAAGATTTATTTCTATGCTTTCTTCTAAGAGTTTTATAGTTTTAATACTTATATTTAGTTTTATAATCCATTTCAAGTTAATTTTGCTGTATGGTGTAAGGAAGAGATTCAACTTCATTCTTGTCCATGTGGATATCTAGTTTTCCCTGCATCATCTGTTGACTATTCTTTCTCCATTCTATTGTCTTGGCACCACTATTGAAAATTAACTGATCATCAATATGAGGATTTATTTCTATAATCTTAATGTTATTCTATTTCTTTATATGTCTATCCTTGTGCACATATCATATTATCTTGATTACTGTAGCTCTGTAGTGAGACTTGATTTTGAAATTGAGAAATGTGAGTCCTCCAGCTTTGTTATTTTTAAAGACTATCTTGACTAGTCTGGGTCCCTTGCAATTCCAAATGAATTTTAGGTTTGACTTTTCCATTTATGCAAAGAAACCAGCTAGGATTCTCAAAAGCATTCAATGCAATGCTTGCATTGAATCTGTAGGTCAATATGAGTGGTACTGTGATACAAATAATGTCTTCCAATCCATAAACATAGGATGTCTTTATATTTAGATTTTTAATTTTTTCCTCTTTTTTTTCATTTATTTTTATTAGTTGGAGGCTAATTACTTTACAGTATTGTAGTGGTTATTGCCATACATTGACATGAATCAGCCATGGATTTACATGTGATCCCCCTCCCGCCTCCCTCCCCATCCCATCCCTCTGGGCCACTATGGAGAACAGTGTGGAGACTCCTTAAAAAACTGGAAATAGAACTGCCATATGACCCAGCAATCTCACTCCTGGGCATACACACCGAGGAAACCAGATCTGAAAGAGACACGTGCACCCCAATGTTCATCACAGCACTGTTTATATTTAGATTTTTAAAATGTCTTTCAACAATGTTCTTAGCTTCCAGTATAAAATTCTTATAGTTTTGTTAAATGTATTAAATATTTTATTCTTTTTGATGCAACTATAAATAGAATTGTTTTCAGATTGTTCATTGCTAATGTACAGAAACAGAAGTGATTTTATATATCAATCTTGTATGCTGCAATCTTGCTAAATTCATATAGGCAGGTAGTTGTGAGAAGTATTAGAAGAGCAAGGATATGTCTGGATTAGAAAATAATTAGTTGAATAAATAATGACTAGAATGATAGTTACTATGTACTGAGCCTGTTTGTGATAAGTCAGTGCTTCTCATCTTTTAATATGCACATGAATCTCCTGGGAGTCTAGTTAAAATGTAGACTATTGTCAGTAGGTTTTGAATGCAAACTGGGATCCAGCCTTTCTAACAACCTCTCAGTAGATAGCTGGTGGCTATCATTTCTTATTTTTAAGCCACAGCAGTCCTGTAAGATACATATTACTGTTCTCATTTAATAGATAAGAAAATGAACTCAGAAGCTGAGCAAATAAGCCAGATTCATAGAAGTGGCAAAATCAGGATTAGAAAACAGTTCATTCTAATGCCCAAACTGGGCTCTTTCCACTCCACTGCACTGGATATCTAGAGTAGGATGAGATCAGTTGGGATATGAATAATGTATGGATGGGAGGTGCAAGTAAGCTTTTTAGGGTCACAGGACCTGCCTGGAGTGCATTTGGGTCTGAATTTTGAGGTTATCTTGGAGAACTGATCAGCATCTAAGAGTAAAGGTGTGAGACCAAATTATCAGGTAGAAGTCAGATGATACTAATAGACAGAATTCAGGATTGGAGGAGGTCTACAAATTGGCTCACCTCTGATCAGGATCGACTCCAGAACTGGACTCTGTGTACTGCTGTGGTCTACACTTGAGATCATGCCTATTGTTGACTCTTTATGAATTTTCAATTATTGTACTGGGGATAACGAATGGTGAAGTATCAGTGCTATAAGGGTTTAGGGCTGTGGGTAAAGCTCTGATCACACGGTTATCTATGAAGGACTATGGATAGGTGACCAAATTCCTTTCTAACACTTTTCAGCAGAATACGAGGGAATTTCCATCACCTTAGTCAAAACACATGAGAATTATTTTTTTTTTTGTCCTTAGCACCTTTTATTGAAGCATGACCCTTGATGACAATCTGGCAGGCATTATCAATGTCAGCCAAGAAGGGATTGGTGGAGGACACAAATGCAGAAACAATAAAATTCAGAAAAATAATAGCTTCACATGGGATAGATGCCCCCCCAACAGTTTTACAACAAACACTTGTTCTTTTTCTACAGAAATTGCCCCTGCCCCACCCCCCTCTAAAGACCTACTAATCTGCAAAGAATATAATACGCTGTTACAGAAATATTACTGGCATAGACAATTCCTTTGGCAAAAACAGTGGGAGACACCAAGCCCCAGATAGGAGGAAGTAGTCCAGAAATGCACCTAGCTTCCTCCATTTGGGGCCTGCTACTGGCAGAAGAGCACCTTTAGGGAGACTGGGGTTAAGGCTGAGGCTCTGGTGCCCCTTGGCAGCTTTTTGGCACATCAGGTGAAGTGGAGAACAGAACCTGAATCTGGCCCTTTAAAGTGGCTTTTCATCTTTTCGCCCTCTCTGTTCCTTAGCTTCCAGTCTCTCTCTCTCCTTTTCTGGGGCTTTATTTTCAGTGTCTCTGTCCTTTCTCTTGGGTTCCCCTTGAGTATTTACTGCTCTACCCTGGCTGAGTCTGCAGCTGGTAGGGCTCAAGGAGACTCAATTACCCAGAGCCCCTTACATTGATTCCTCTCTATATTTCAACCACTGTGCTTACCCATTACCCACTGTGGCCCATATGGGTATTTGAAAGGAGAAGGCAGAAGTCAAGACCAATAACTCTGTCTTTAGAGAAGTCCCTCAGCCTGCCTTCCAAACTGCTACTTGCTGGCAGGTGGAGGCCTGAGCCCAAGGAATGAGAACAGGCAAGAGACACTGCATCTCAAGTAATACTGGCAACTTTGTAGTGCTATCACCACAATGAGCCTGCCACATCAGCAGTGTGGGGCATCTGTGCCCGGTAGTTCACCTTTGTCTGCCAAGCTTCACTGCTCAATACAGTTTGGGGATTCTTTTACTAAGTGCTTTGGAAATTGACCCTCTGTGTGAAGAAAGAATTCTTGTGCTCTGATTCCAATTTTAGAATAACTGGAGGTGGGATAAGGGACACAAACAACCAGAGTCAATGGTACTTTTTCAATTCAGTTCAGTCACTCAGTCGTGTCCAACTCTTTGTGACCCATGGACTGCAGCACGCCAGGCCTCCCTGTCCATCACCAACTCCCGGAGTTTACTCAAACTCATGTCCATTGAGTCGGTGATGCCATCCAACCATCTCATCCTCTGTCGTCCCCTTCTCCTCCTGCCTTCAATCTTTCCCAGCATCAGGGTCTTTTCAAATGAGTTAGTTCTTCGCATCAGGTGGCCAAAGTATTGGAGTTTCAGCTTCAGCATCAGTCCTTCCAATGAATATTCAGGACTGATTTCCTTTAGGATGGACTGGTTGGATCTCCTTGCAGTCCAAGGGACTCTCAAGAGTCTTCTCCAACACCATTTCAGTCTGGTACACTTAAGGTACAATCATTCTGATGCTGTGGAGAAGGAAATGGCAACCTACTCCAGTATTCTTGCCTGGGAAATCCCATGGACAGAGGAGCCTGGTGGGTTACAGTCCATGGGGTCGCAAAGAGTCAGACACAACTAGGCACAGCACACAGCATTCTAATGTGGACTACAAAAGCCCAGACCATGGTCATGGTGTCCATGTAAGCGGCCACTTTTTTCCCTGGGCTCTATTCCCAAAAAGTTGTTCTGGCTAAAAAAAGAAAAAAATCTTAGAATGATGGGCTACATTGGCTTATTGCCCCAGTTGAAGGACATCTCAGCCTGCTCACTCTTTGTCTAAGAGCCTGTTAAAAAGAAAAAAGATGGCAATCACAGCCTCTACTCGAAGTACTCCCCCATATTCCTCAACCTTGGCTTAGATAAACCTAGCCTTTTCATAAGCCATCAGCCATCCTGAATAAAGTATAATCCTCCACTTGATGGGAGAATGGCAGGTTGATATTTTAACAGTGGTTCTGACAGCAACAGTGTACTTCAGGGCCCTCCCCTCCCCCAGGACACCCTGCTGGCAAGGATTCTTCCATTGTTTCCAAATACAATGAAGAGGAAACAGAAGCTAGCAACCAGTATTTGTAGCAGCAGCAGAGTTCCTTGGCAAATTCTTTGGTTGAATGAGGCACCTCTGCTGCTACTGTTAACCTCCAAGGACCCGGAGGAACTCAGCAGTAACTAGAAGCGATGCCTGCGCTGTCTGAGCAGCATTGTACAATATCAAGCATGGGCCCCAGTTAACAAGGAACAGGGAGCTGAGCTGGATAACAGGGCAGAGTTTGGCCACAATTCCTTTCCTGCCATCAGTCACCTGGGGGCTTTTCCAGGACAGAAACTGGCTACTGGTGATAGGACCTTCACCATAGGAGCAGCATTCATTATTTGTGTGCCTAAGATCCTGGATTATAACTTGTTCTGAGGGGCTGACCCTGGCTGGAGCTTCCAGCTATCAATGAATCTCGCTTCCTTGAGCCAGGCCACAGGCTAAGAAAACAATTAGATAGAGGAGCTCTTCCTGAGCTCACCTCTACGCCTTCCTTAGCTTGGAAATGGTAGAGAAATGAGTGAACCTTTGTCCCTTTCTTTGGTTTCAAGAAAAAGTAAGCAAGAAAAAATTGAAGCCTATTGGGGAACTCTAAGCTCATGGTCATCCAGACTTCAAGGGAAGTATAGGATCAGGCCACAGCTCTGAGTTGGAAGTGAGAACTCCTCCCTCAGACTCTTGTCAGCTATGGTGGGAAGAATTCAAGGCCTTGGTGCCCACTTACCTTAGCGATGGTGGATTCAGGCTGATCTGCAGAAAACACTTTCTTTCTCAGCTAACTTCCCACTCTCTAACTCCCCTCTTACCTTATTAGTTTAAAAAAGAAAAAAATAATAAAGACATAAAAATAAATAAAATCGAAAGGCCATTTAAAATATAACAATCCCCTCTCCTCCAATAATAAAACATGTATCGAGAAGTCAGCTTTAGTAGAGCTATTCCCCATAGTGTGAAGCCTTTAGGATAGGCACTTGGAACCCCCAGTAATGAAAAGGCAAGATGAAACCTGAAGTGGTAAGTCAAAGCCTTAGTACAAGGGGAGGGCCACAGTAGCCAGGGCTAAAAATAGGCCTCCTATCCCTCAGTTAGATGCTGCGGAAGGTGGGAGTAGAGCCAGCTTCTTTAAGCATAGCTCCTTCTAGCAGGGTACCTGGGGATTCTCAACCTTTGCTCACAGTCTGTTAAATGTCATCTATTCGTCTGTGCTTTCTACTGCAAAGTTGTGGTGAGACCCTGAAGCTGGTGGTAGGTAAAGTCCTCAAGATAGTCAGATCTCCCTGGGAAATGTCTAGGCCACAAGCCTTGGGACAGAGTGGAGCTGCATGGGCAACTGCTCTCTGAGACTTCAAAGTCTGGGTGGGTGGTGAGTGCAGGATGCTCCTGGTGTCCTAGTACAAAGAAGAATGAAGGCACTTTGTTGCTTCTGTTGTGGGGTGAGTACTTGGCCATGCAACCTGAGAAGCAGTGTGGTTATATGATCACACTTTGCTTCAACTCCTACTTCTTGCTTCTGCTCTCTCTCAGGTAGAAGCTTGGGACCTCCCCAGGCCTTCTTAGCTGGTTGCGAACACCACCAGGTTAAGGGGCAGTGAGAGAATATGGAACAAACTGCTAACTAACTGCTATCTACTTTGCTAATTAACTGCTAACAAGGACTGAAAGCACTTCCCACTGTGGTGGGGCAGGGATGGTGTAGGCAGTCTGCTGGTGGAAATTAGAAATTACTGGGCCCCAGGAGCAGGCTCTCCCTGAGACATTTGAGCTGTTCTTCCCCGAGCTTGATCTTCTCTTCCAGCTCTCGCTGTTCAATGATGAGAGCAGATTTCATCTTCACAAAGTGCTGGTAATCTTGGAGCTGGTCCTGAGGCAGGTAACGGGAGACCATGCCAAACACCAACTTCTCCCGGCGGTCCACATGCTCCTTCAGCTCCTTGGCATCTGCCAACTGCCCTGTCAGCTGCTGCTTCTTCTCTATCAGCACCAACTGGGGAAGCAGAAGACCAATAAGGGCCATCCCAATCCAGTTATTTGATCAATGCAGTACTCTATCAAGGATGCTCCCACAAACCCACTAGCCCCTCTGCTCAGTCATCAGGTCTAGATTTCCTGCCCTGAAGTCCACCTTCATGCAAAAGCCTTTCCTTTCTATAACAAGGGGAGGATAAACACAACAGCAATTCTGGACAGGGGGATGTGTGATCACTGCTTTCCATCTCTAAACTGTTTTTACTCTGTGGACCAACATTGGGGTTGGGGTGGAGGAAGGCTCTGATAAAGCCAGCTGGCACATGTTCCATCTGGTGAAAAACCATCACTGTGATGATGGTTTTCAAAACAGTTTGTGTGAGAGGATGTATTCATGTATGTATGCAAAAGCATATGTGCCTTTTACTGTGGATTCAAATTTGTATCCAAAAACCACTTGGACAGGAAGAGACAATGCAGTTTGGGTTCAAGAATGTACATAGAATGTTCCAAGCTATGAAATGGGCAGCCTCCTAATCTCAACTACTTGATACTACTATATCATTACTACCACTGGCAGCTAATACTGATTCAGTATTTACCTTGTTCTAGGCTCTGTTTTAAATTATTAACATAGATTACCTAATTTAAGTCTCACAACCTCATGAGGTAGGTAGTAGGGTCATCCCACTTTTGAAGAGATGGAGACAGGATGAGGTTAGGTGACTTTGCCCACAATCACACAGTTAATTAGTGCTAAAGCCAGAATTTCCACTTAAAAGCCAATGCCCATATTCTTCACACTATGGTCTACTGCCTCCCAGACTAGCCAAACCTGAAAGAAGGAGTCCTGGGAAGAAGCAGATGGCACTTCCTTTCATCCATACCCTGGAGACCTCAACCCTACCTTCTCCTGGTTGGCCTCTGAATCGATGCTGTTGAGAGCATTCTCCACCCGTGCCAGCCGACCAGAGAGTGACAGCAACAGGTTGACTACTTTGTCCAGGTCCCCGATAAACAAACGGTATTTTTCAAACTCATTGGATTTGCAGAGGGCTTTTAGGTTGGCCTCCACCTCCTCCCCAAGGGCAGAATTGGCAGCAATGTCCTCCAGCAGTCCTCGCTGGGCCTCCCGCAGGACAGAAAGTTTTCTGCCAATGCTTTCAATAAGCTGTACCTAGTGGAAATAAAGCAAAGGATGAGAATGGGGACTGAAAGAAACAGATCTGTGCCTGGAAAATATGTTTGAGGTTCGAGTCACAGATGGTGGGCTCTACCCTCGTCATTGGAAACACAGAAAACCTGAGAGTCATGAGCAATTTCAGTTTTCTGGATGGGTGCCTTTTCCCCCATCCCTTCAGATCTGCTAGGAATCTCTGTCATCACCAAAATTCTTGGTGTTAGATGAGTGGTACCCACTGGCTAATTCTAATTTGCCAAATGTAATTTACTAAGTACTTGCTGTTTATTAAATATAAAAAGGAATGTTTGTGAGAGCACAGGTTGGAAAAGCACTGCCATCAAGTATTTCCCTGTGCTTCTTTAATTCTCCTTCACTCCATTTTAGTACCTCTGATGTTGATGGCACTGTGCTAGATCTTCTCCCACTCAGCTTGACTTCTGAGGCCTTTTGGTTAAGACTGGAGTTCTAGAGTCACAATGACTAGGTTTGACTGCTAGCTCTGCCACTTCCTAGCTATGTGACCTTAGGTGCATTTATTTCTTCCTTCCTTTCTCTCTCTCTCTTTTTTGGCTATGCCACACAGCATGCAGGATCTTAGTTCCTTGACCAAGGATCAAACCCATGCTCCCTGAAGTAGAAGCATGGAACCCTAACCACTGGGCTGACAGGGAAGTCCCTAGGTGAATTTCTTTAGGGTGTTTTATTTTATCTATAGTATGGGGGTAACTGCAGTACCTATTTCACTTAATTGTAATAAGAGTTCAATGAGATAATGCATGCCAAAGGTTTAGCACAGACTGAGTACTCAATAAAAGCAGCTGCTATTAGTATTCAACCTGGCCTCACCCTATCATTCTAATCTCACTCCTCAGAACCTCTGAGGATTAGCTCCTCACACCGTGTTTACAACACTCACTCTTAAGTTCCTGATTTGCTTATGAAGTTCTGCCAGCTCTTTATCTCTTCCTTCACTTTGGCTATTCCCATTCTTTCTTTACAGCCCAGTTTTGACCCACTCTCCCTACTGGAAGCTCCTGTCCCCATAACTCCTCTCTCAATTATCTTTTTCTTTTCTAAACTCTTCAGTCTTTTGAAATGAGAACACTTGAGAGTGTAATTTGAAGTTGTTCACTTTTTGTTTCCTGTATGTGCATCTGATCCCTCTCCTACTACTGGCTAAGTTTCTCCAGGGAAGCACTATGTGTGTCTTCTGATTTGTCTCCCCTATAGGTGTAACCAGTTGTGGAACTGCACTTATGGAAAGGTAGTGTGGTAGAGTGGTGTTTTGGAGTTAGAGATATCTGGTTTTCAATTCTACCTCCTCCAAACTGTGTGACCTTGGACAAGATACCCAATCCTACTACAACTTCTGTTTTCTCATCTATAAATTGGAGAAGTGTGTCTCCTCTCCCCAACCCTCCATTGTTGTAAGGGTTAGATGAGATCATAGAAGTAAAATACTTAGTATTGTGCCTGGTACATTAAGTGCCTGATACATATTTATTGATGCTGTTACTAATACTACTGCTACTGCAACTGCCACCACAATCACCAGGCACTCTGAGCTAATGGGCACCTGTCTAGTTGCAAGGTCCTTACAAGAATACAACTGTCCCAGGTTGCCTCCAGCCTTCGCAGTCAGTATCACATTATAGTTAATGGCAAGGACTCTAATGCCAGACTACATGGGTTTGAACTCCAGCTCTGACACAAAATAGTGGTGTGAACTTGAGCAAATTACTCAACTTCTATGTGCCTCAATTTTACCATCTAAAAGATGGAGTATTACTAACCTCATAGTGTTGTCATGTGAATGAAATACATAACAAAATTAATACATGCTACATGCTTAGAATACTGTCTCGTATATAGGAAATATGCTTCAGTGTACTCTTCCTGGCCAGGAACTCTCAGACCATAGGCCTGTAGTTATCTAGAGTATATTCCTTTCTAGTCATTTATTTAGAGATGTCCACAGTGACAAAGGACAAGAGAGTCCAAAAGTCTGTTTGGTACATCTGTGTCTCTTTTTCTGTCTTGCATATAGGGTTATCATTACCATCTTTCTAATGGGAGAAGGCGAGGGTGGGATGATCTGAGAGAATAGCGTTGAAACATATATATCATCAAGTGTGAAACAGATCGCCAGTCCAGGTTGGATGCATGAGACAAGTGCTCAGGGCTGGTACACATCCCAGAGGGATGGGATGGGGAGGGAGGTGGGAGGGGGGTTCAGGATGGGGAACACATGTAAATCCATGGCTGATTCATGTCAATGTATGGCAAAAACCACTACAATATTGTAAAGTAATTAGCCTCCAACTAATAAAAATAAATGAAAAAAAAAAAAAAAAAAAACACAGCCCTTTGCTTCTCAGCACTTGGGCTTTGCAAGCTGAACTTCAGCTCTAGGGAAAGTGTAGTGGATAGAGCTGTGGAGTCATCACAGACCAGCTAGAGCTGAGTGACTGTTCTGGGATATTGCAAATTGGTGACCTTCCTTACCTATTTTCTTCAGAGACAAAAACTGTCCTAGCCTACCCACAATCACTTCAACTCACTATCTGCTGTTCTGTGCTTTGCCATTTCTGATAATTTCTCGCTTCTCCTCGTCAGACATTTATTAGGTTTGCTCCTAATAAAAAGGTCCTGGCTAAGCCAGGAGGAGCCTTGTCATGCTCAGGAAACATGGAATCCAAGGAAGCAGGCATCTGAATCAATAAGACTTTGATTCCACCATGCCTATTCTTTCCCTGACCCTTTGCTTCAGATTGGAAAGTGGTGGGGGTCTCTTGCAAATGGCCTTGAGCTTTTGTACAGGTCCTGTCCTTAATAATAAATATGGGTAGAAGAGCAATTTACATTGAGCTCAGATGTCTACCAAGTAGTAAATTGGGCCTTTGAGGTTTCCATGGAAACCCTATTTGCTTATGAAATAAAAGGGGTAAGTGCAGGGAGGGCAAAGTGATTCCAGGAATTTGATTAGAAACCCATGCTAGGGGTACTTGGAGGAAGAAATGGGAGGCTTCAGAACAACACCACCACCTCGATTTATCTATTCTAGTATTTTTAAGAGATAATTGATTATCTTTGCAAATAAATATTAAAGTTGACTGGCCTATATAATTTTTTTTCTTTCTTGGTCAGTCTGTTCTCTCCTCCAGAAAGTTACAGAGAATACAATCAATTGCTGCCACCAGTTAGAGCTCACTAGCAAAAATTTGGATGTGCCTTGGATAACAAGTTATTTAACAAGGCTTGCTTATTTCAGAGTAGAAAGTCAGAGAGCACTGATTTCGAGTCCTGGATTTACCCTTAGTCTGTAACCCTGGGTAACCTGGTCCTCTCAACTGGTAAAAAGAACACAGTAATGTCTACCTTGTAGAGTTGTTTTTAGGATTTGAGCAACACTGTGGTGATGATGATGATGATGATGATGATGGTTACTATTATTACTGCTATTGACTAGATCAAAAAGAGACTGGAGTTGCATTTGTGAGAAACCCAGAGAGGCTATTTGATTTCTATACTAAAGATATAGGAATGCACCAAGATATTCTGGAGAAGGTAGAAGGTAGGTCAACCTCTAGCCACACTCAAGCAAATGCTGAAAACCTCGAAGGCATGCCAAAAACATCACCTTTTTTTGAGCCAGTTCGTGGTCAATTTCCTCCTCTCCTAGGCCAATTTCTAACATTTCAGGTTGGTCTTTCAACTTGTTCAACAGCTCTGCTTTGGCCACAGAAATATTGTAATAAGCTGAGTAAGAGGTAGGGATCCCTGGGGCCCCCTGAGGAGGTGAGAAGTGCTGAAAATCTTGTCTGTGGAAACAAAAAAATGAACATTTGAGTACCTCTGTTGAGAATCTGCTGACCTTTCTTCTTTATTTCTCCATTTGTAAAATGGGACCCAGGTTCACCAAGGAGTTGTAAAATAAGGAAATAATGGACTAGGAGGGCCTGCTCAAACATAAACAGGCCATATGAAGGCTCTTTCCAGAAACCAAGTTAAGGCCAACTTGAAGAACTGAGAAGGCTATTTCTAAATCCCTGACTTCCACAGCTAGTAAGACTTCTTTAGAGATCAATGGGTTTGATCGTTAATACCCTACTAAAATCCAGAAAAAAAAAAAATAGTCTCCTAAAGTTCTGGGTTCTGATCATCAATGATTCTCCTTGGTTCATAGTCTCAATATATGGATCCCTAGGAAGGGGCTACATGGTAAGAACATGCCTAAGGCCTTAGCTATTCATCCTTTAAGATTGTTGGCCTCCCTCCTACCCATCCTGGATGCCAGCCCACCCCCAGGTCTATCTAGTCTGCTGGCTTACAAAGGCATCCCATGGCTTTCCTGGACACCCTCATCATTTCTTCTTTCTTGGCGGTGCCACTCCTGCTGGAAATAACCCCCCCACACACACACACCACAGCTCTCCCACAGCAAAGAGGTCACCCAGGACCTCAGCAGTTGTCACCATGTTGGAGGCTGGGTTTAGCACCCCTGCCAGAAACTTGTCATGGTGTACAACAGCTCTCGTGAGCTCTTCTGAGATTGCCTGATGTGGCGCAGGCCTTTGGCCTGAGAAGAGATAACATTTCTTCACTTCTGGTATATCCCCAATGGCCCCAGCCTCTTCCATGGTTGCAGAATGAAATGGGAATAGAACAAGCAGTAACCATGGACTTGACAAGTGTAATAGCAAACCCTGTTGTCTTGGGTTCACTGAAGCCTGCAGGGTTGAGGTGCTGCTTATCCGAGCCCCAGCCCATGAAAGAGAACTGCTCCTCAGGAAAGAAGTAGCTCTGGCTCCAAGCTGGTTTGGGTTTGGACTCTTCCGCCATCAAAGCTTCTGGTCTGATGTGAGGAAAGAAATGAAAAGAAATGCTTCAATGTTAGGGTTCAGTAATGGAGAGGCAGATAATTCTGTCTATGGTTTATGTAAGGGGGAGACCCACACCCACTATGTTCTTGCTGCCTACCAGCCACCCCTACCCTCCACCTGCCTGTGTCACTGCCCCTTTACTAACCTCCAGCAGTTTGAAAGGAAAAATAGGAGAAACTCATTAGTCATTTTTGCAGCTATTTGCAGCTCTTAGATAAAGGTCAAAAATAATGGGTAAAATGCTCCACAGCTATTTACTGATTCACACTACGCTGTCTCCAAATTCATCACACACAAAAAATTTAGGCATGACAATATTCCTCATCCTAGGTATTCATTTTATGTGTAGGTTTTTAAGCTAATAGCATGGATAAAAGACTGCTACTAGCTAATGTTCACATAGTGCTTACTATGCCCAGGAGCTGTCCTAAGATGTGTGTGTGTGGTGTGTGTGTGTGTATGTGTGTGTAAATATAGATATAAAATGTAATGTTCATGACAACCATTTTACAGATAAGGAACACGAGGCACTGAGAGGTAAAGTGACTTTCCCAGGGTCATCAGACAGTAAATGGCAAGTTCAAAATTTAGACCCAGGTGACCTAACTCCAGAATCTGTGCTTTTAGCCACTATATTATACTGCCAAAGGGACAACTTGACATCTTATAAAACCCTGCATGTAAGGAATTTGTTGGCTGGATTATATGTTAGCAAAGAAGAGGGAATGTTCTAGAGGGAATATGAATGTATGAACTTAGGGAATTCCTAAAAGAATTATATCAGAAAAATATTTAGGGCATGTGTGTGAGTTCAGAGTTATGAAATACTGAAAGCAAGCACAGAAGTTTCATTTTTTTTTAATTAAATAGCTTTACTGGTTGATGAAACTAGAATAGCAGAACACTTGCATTGGCCCTTTCTGGGCCCTTTGCTATTTATATTTTGCAAACTTTCTCTTGGTGAAGTGAAGACAATGTTGCATATAAAAACATGGACGTTAGTGTCAGACTGCCCAGCTTCTGGTTCTAGTTTAGTCAGTCACTAGTTAAGCAGCACTTGGAAACTGGCTTACTCTTAAAATACTTTTTTTATGTAAAAGAAATATTGAAGGTTAATTGAAGGCAATAATTTCAAATGTCTTGGCTAATAAGGTACTATCCTTATTGTTTAATATTATGGTTCCTACTTTTCTTTTTTTTTCCATTTATTTATTTTTTTCTCCATTTATTTTTATTAGTTGGAGGCTAATTACTTTACAATATTGTAGTGGTTTTTGCCATACATTGACATGAATCAGCCATGGATTTACATGTGTTCCCCATCCTGAACCCCCCCTCCCGCCTCCCTCCCCATTCCATCCCTCTGGGTCTTCCCAGTGCACCAGCCTTGAGCACTTGTCTCATGCATCCAACCTGGGCTGGTGATCTGTTTCACCCTTGATAATGTACATGTTTTGACGCTGTTCTCTCAAAACATCCCACCCTCGCCTTCTTCCACAGAGTCCAAAAGTCTGTAAAACTGGAGAAAAATTTTGAAAGTGGATGTGACTCAGTTCTCTAGCAGACATGGCCCTGTACTATATTATAGTGTATCATATCAGGCACTATGTTCTAGGCTCTTTTCCTCATTCACTCCATTAATAGGGCAAAGGTTATTGGAGATCGATAACAACATCATCTGACTTTGATAACAAAATTTGATACAAAAAGCAGATTCCTTCTCCAGACCACTGAGAAGAAATGCATAGAGTCCATAAAGCAAACTATACCTGTACTTGAATCAGTTATCAGATTTAACCAACACTCGATAATTCCACTCACCTGCTTCTACTTGTATCCTGACATTTTTAACAAAAGAGTATGTAGGTTATAGAGATACTCTAGTTTAACTTGGCTGAGATTAGGATGTCTTTTTTTTATGTTTTAGATTCAAAATATTACACATCTACTTGCCCTTAGTACTACTTTCTCTTATAAAACCTTAAAGGCACTTCCTGCTGGGTAGAACTCTGTGCTCTCTGAGGGTCTGGAATAGGATCTTCTTGAGGAGTTCCCGGGGTGATGCAGTGGGCACAGTGAGCCAGACAGTCTGGGTTCTGGCTACTTATGATCTTCTGCAACTTACTTTATATCCCTGAGCCTCACTTTCCTCATCTAAAAAAATGCAGGAGACTAATGGTATCTATTTCATAGGTTTGTTGTGAAGATTAAGTCAGTCAATACACAAAAGTGCTTAGAACAATACTTGGCACATAGAGAATAGGCAAAGAAATATTAGCTATGTTGGGAAAGATGTTGTTCCTTAAATCTCCATCACTCAAAGAAGCATATATAATTGATTTTTTGCCACCAAAAGCCAGGTTTTTGTGCAAGTATTTCCCCTCACATCCCACAGTCATTAAGAACAAACAAATCTATGGAATAAGTTATAAAGTCCTTAGTACTAGCAATTTCCTTCTCTCTGGACAAGGTGCCACAGTGAATGGAAGTACATAGAAGAGGAAGGACTAGGAGGCTGGCAGGGGTAAGCCTGGGGCCTTTAACTACTATCTCTGGTGCACATTGCCTTCTAGGAGACATGAGGTCTAAGTGAAGGCCTGGCTACTGCAGGAACCAGAGCTTCCTGAGAGGGGCTGCCCAGAATGGCAAAAGAAGCATAGATTTTAGAGTCACATCTGGCTTTGAGTCTTTTCTGTGAAATTCAGAGTTAAGTAGTCCCTTATTTTAATCAGCTTTAGTTTCCTTATCTGTCAAATAAGGATAAGGGCTCATAGGGTCATTGGGAGGACTCAATTCAATAACAGATATAAAATGACAAGCAGTGTCTGGCATAGAGCATATGCTTAATATGTGTTCATTCATTCATGTATTCATTCTCTCTTCCAAAATATTAAGGGTCAATTATGTGCTATGTTGGCTTACCTTTTCCCTGCTGTGATAGATAACAATCCACAGTCACTTTCCACCAAGCTTTCTTTTGTGTATTTTCAAAGAATGGGGTTTAATAGAGTGTTAGGTACTTATAAAATTATTAGAAGACCTGGAGCACAGGATTTTAGAGTAGCCTTAGCTATTCAAGGAGCTGCAATTTCTATCATAATCAGTGAGATGGGGAATCAAGTGGTCAATACTAGAACCTGGGCTCAGGATCAAAACCCCATCTGTGTTGTATTATTAACTTTGGGCTACATCACCGTTGCAATAAATAAACAACCTAAAAATCTCATTAGGTTAAAATGATAAAACCTTATTTCTTACTCATACAAAGATCACTAGAGATCATGGAAACTCCATGATGCTCTCTAATTACAATAAGAATGTTTTCAGATAGATGGGCAGCTTGAGAAAGAGCCATTAGAGATCTGATAAGAGATCTCCATGTCTGGGAGCCAGGCCCTGTAAATGCTGAGCTTGTAGCATGTGAGGGTGGAAAACTTCTTAGCTAGCTCCAGATATAGAGAAGGCAACCCATTCCAGTACTCTTGCCTGGAAAATCTCATGGACGGAGGAGCCTGGTAGGCTACAGTCCATGGAGTCGCAAAGAGTTGGACACGACTGAGTGACTTCACTTTCACTTTTCACTTTCATGCACTGGAGAAGGAAATGGCAACCCACTCCAGTGTTCTTGCCTGGAGAATCCCAGGGATGGAGAGCCTGGTGGGCTGCCGTTTATGGGGTCGCACAGAGTCGGACACAACTGAAGTGACAGCAGTAGCAGCAGCAGCAGCTCCAGATAACCAATTAATGGATTTGTCCATCAGTAAAAGACACAATAACAAGGTACTTCTAATAGCAACAAAACTCAGGCAAGTTCCTTCTATAATGTTATTTAAGGAAAGCATTTAAAGGATAGACACCTGCCCCTTATCCCCACCCCCAGCAGAGAGTGGGTGGAGCTCTCTGCAGGAGGACTGGCAGAACTGAACGTCAAAGCTCTTTTGTTTTGGAGCACAGAGGACAACCACATGTTGTGGGGCATGCTGCTGAGCACTGGCACGGTGACAGGAACAGTTCTCCAGTCAGTCTACACTCCTGCTTCAGTCTCTCTGCCCAGACAGCTAACTCTGTCAACTACCACTTTTGGTAGTACCATTTGCTCACTGAAGCAAATGCTTCAGAGGAAAGAGGCAGAGGAAATAAGGGTGGGGTGATGAATAAAGTGGAAGGTGAAAAGAATGCCTTTGGCTGTTAGGAATGGTCAACCCCAAGAACACCTTTGATTCTGGGCACAGGGGAAGAATTTAGAAGCCCAGGCAGTCAGGTTGTGAGCTGGCGATTTATTCTAGAGAGCAAGCAAAAGAAAAGGCAGAAGAGGATTTGAACCATGCTTCTGGAAAAAGGCAACAAAGGTTTAATGCCTTCTCCCTCAGGGGCCAGAAACTGATGAGTACCTTAAAGACAAACTAGAAACGATAAATACAGTATCTCAATAGTGTTATTTAGGGATAAGGTTAGTCGCTCAGTTAGTCACTCTGACTCTTTGTGACCCCATGGGATTCTCCACTTAAGAATACTGGAGTGGGTAGCCATGCCCTTCTCAGGGGATCTTCCTGACCCAGAGATCAAACCTAGGTCTCCTGCATTGCAGGCAGATTCTTTACCATCTGAGCCACTTACTGAGCACCTACTATGTGTTAAGCATGGGGCTATGTCCTTTACATGGATTATCCTCATTCTCACAAGAACCACGTGAAATAGGTAGAATCATGCCCATTTTCCAGGTGAGAAAAAATGAGACTGGGAATAGTTTAATTGGCCAGTTGAAGGTCATGCAGCTGGCAAATCGTGGAGGTGGAATTCAAATTCATGCTGTGCCCTCTTCAGGGACCTAATGTTTTTCATAAGCACTTACTTGGAATCAGTGGTCTCCTGCTCTGATGTCCTCCAAAGCCCACCAATGCCATAATAACAAGGGGGTTGAGTCTTTTCAGCTTGAGATCCCAAGTGGCCCCTTACTGGAGGCAGGAAATCGCTGGAACGCAGAGCAAAGGATTCTGGCTCTGCTGGGAGGCTTTGTGAGCCCTGCCTTGGGGCCTCCAGGTGGCCAAAGGCCGGAAGCTGGGGCTGCTCCAGGACCTCCTCAGGATGGAAGGCACCGGAACCAGTGGTTTCTGAACTGAAATACTGGGGTGGCAGCTCCTCCTCCTCCCCCGCTTCCTCCTCTTCTTCCTCCTCCTCTACCCTCTCCTCCTCCTCTTCTTCCTCTTCCTCCTCCTCCTCTTCTTCCTCCTCTTGCTGCTGCTTTTGCTGCTGTTGTTGTTGCTGGGCTGCACGGAAGAGCCTGTACTTCTCCCAGTTGGGAGGAGGAGGGCGAGGAGGAGGAAAGGCCTTCTTCCTGGCACCCAGAGCATCTGGCTGGGTCTCATCAACTTTGTTGAAGAGCTCCTTCCTATGCTGCTCCCAGATTTGGGAGCTCTGAGGATCCAGGGTGATGTGGCTTTCTGAGAAGGCACGGCTGCGCAGCGGGCGAGGCATGGAGGCTAGGGAGCTCTCCTCTTCATAAACGGAGGTTTCCTCTGTTTTTTTGGAGGAGTGCTTAAAGTCTCCAAGGAGGTCAAGAGAAGAGACTGCTCGGTAGCTTGACAAGTCCAGTCCTGGGTTCTCAAGGCAAGGATGGAATGGGGTTGCCCATGAAAAGCTAGCCTTGGAATGAGCCATTTCCCTGCAAAATAGCAGATGAAGGCTGGATAAAACAAGCACACTGCAGATGGCCCCATAACTTTAGATAACCTCATTTATGTAAATTTTTAAATGGAAACAAAACAATATAATATAGGTAGTAAATGTAATAACAATATTAGTAATACTAATATATAACATTGATAGCTAACATCTAGGTGGCAGACATGGTTTTAAGTGATTTCAATGTCTTAACTTCTTTAATCCTCACAACAAGCCTAGGAAGTAGCTATTATAATTATTGTCCTGATTTTACGGCTGGGGAAACTGATTCATAAGCAGATTAAGTCATTGCTCTGAGTCACAGAGCTATTAGCAGTAAGTGGCAGAACTAGGATTTGAACATGGAGAGTCTTGCTCCAAAGTCTGGATATACACACCACCCCACTCACTCAGATTGAATGTGCTGTGTTCTGGGGCTTTCAAGTGTAGTTATCCTGCTACATTTGTTGTTTTTAACTGTGAAACATTTCAAATGTTTAAAAACATACAGAGATTGCTATAATAAATATTCATGTCCCCACCTACTGCCCAGAATTAGGATATTTTAATACATTGCCATCTATGTTTCATGATTCTTAGTTTTTAAATTTTATTTATTTATTGCTTTGGCCATACAGTGTAGCATGTGGGATCTTAGTTCCTTGACCAGGGATTGAACTCATGTCCCTTGCATTGGAAGGCAGTCTTAACCACTGGACCACCAGGGAATTCCCTGTGAATTTTTAAAATAAATAAATAATACCCCTTTGTTTCACCCCCCTACTTCTATAACCCTGCTCCCTCTCTACATGCAAGCTATATCATGAATCTGGCATGTATACTTTCTGTCCATGTTCTCGTGCCAAAAAACATCAAGCAGGCCATTCAGAAATATCTGCTATTTTGGATTTTAAATATACCCTTCTAATGCAATTCCAAACAGAATTTTCAACAGGAATTTTTAACTGTAGAATTTCGTTTTGTTAACTTGCAAAATAAAGAAGGATACAGCAATCCCCGTTTATCCACTGTTTCACTTTCCATGGTTTCAGTTACCTATAGTCAACTACAGTCCAAAAAATAGTAAATGTAAAATTCCCAAAATAAACAACTCAAAACTTTTAAATTGTGTGCTATTCTGAGTAGTGTGATGAAATCTCTATCTGTCCTGCTCCATCCTGTCCAGGATGTAAATCATCCCTTTGTCCAGTGGATCCCACCCATTAGCCACTTAGTAGCTATCTAGGTTATCAGATGGACTGTCACAGTATCACAGTTCTTGTGTAGAAGTAACCCTTATTTTACTTAATAATGGCCCTAAGGCCCAAGAGTAGTGATGCTGGCAATTCAGATGTGCCAAAGAGAAACCAAAGAGCTTCCTTTAAGTGAAAAGGTGAAAGTTCTTGACTTAATAAAGAAAGAAAAAAATCATATGCTGAGGTTGCTAAGATCTATGGTAAGAATGAATCTTCTATCTGTGAAATTGTGAAGAAGGAAAAAAACAATTGTGCTCATTATGCTATCATACCTCAAAGTGCAAAAGTTGTGGCCACAGTGCATGATAAGGGTTTAGTTAAGACGAAAAGACATTAAATTTGTGGATGCAAGACATGAATGGAGAACATGTTCTGGCTGACAGCAATGTGTTGCACCAGAAAACATGAAGCCTATATGAAGACTTCAGCAAGGGATTCCCTGAAATAAGTGACTACTGTAAGTAAGGGATGGTTATAAAGACTCAGGAATAGGTTTGTACTGAAAAACATAAAAGTTACTGGAAAGGCTGCATCTGTCAATGAAGAAGCCACTGCCATATTTCTGGCAGAGTTGAGAAGTTGATCAAGGAGAGAGACAGAATTCACATAACTTTTATTGTAGAATATTTCTATAACGTTCTACTGTATTATTATTTATTATTGTTAGTCCCTTACTCTGCCTAATTCCCCTTGGAGAAAGAAATGGTTACCCACTCCAGTATTCTTGCCTGGAGAATTCCATGGACGGAGGAGCCTGGCAGGCTATAGTCCATGGGGTCTCAAAGAGATGGACACAACTGAGTGACTAACACACACCACCCAATTAAACTTTATCATAGGTACATATGTATAGGAAAAAAACATAGTATATATAGGGCTCAGCACTATCCGTGTTTTCAGGCATCCACTGAGGGTGTTGGAATGTATCCCCCACAGATAAGGGGGGACTACTGTATAATAAAATGTATACTTTGCAACAGAAGAAATGGGAGCTAAGTAAGGCATTAAGCATAATATAAAGCAA
Organism: Odocoileus virginianus; assembly: GCF_023699985.2. Lineage (NCBI taxonomy): Eukaryota > Metazoa > Chordata > Mammalia > Artiodactyla > Cervidae > Odocoileus > Odocoileus virginianus. Next base: position 1,205,026 of record NW_027224335.1, on the reverse strand, counting down.
TTGTAATTAAAACAGTGTTTTACTGATTAATAGAATGGAATTGAAAGTCCAGAGACATATTTAATATCAAACTATAAAAATGTATAATTCACCTTCCATAACAAGAAGATAAAGATTTATTAATACATTTTTGAGACAATAGCAGAGGAGCAGTGTTATTTGAAGCTGTACCATATATTATATATCAAAATAAATTCCAGATTCAAGAGTTAAGGGTGTGTGTATGTAATTTTAATATGTGTTATATATGTATACATTATATACTTATAAGAAAAAACTATCAGAAAACTTAAAAGCTGTCAATTGTGAGGTGAAATAAGAAATTCTCATCTTGTAATAGAAAAGTATATCCAAGGAAAAGAAGTCCAGGTTTACTTAAATATGTATAAAAAGTCAAACTTCGGTATAATAAAGAATGACAAAGCAAAGGACATCTCTTTAGTCTGAGTTTGAAGAGTTAAACTCTCTAAGCCAGAAGATCTGGTTTCCTGCTTTAGCCTGTGAGCAATCAGCATCATGCTAAGTACTGCCTCGTGACAGGAAATTCCAGCAGTTGAATTAAACCATCAGACAGAATACCCATTCAGTAGTCATGTTGGAGCCTGAAAATATTTCCTTAAAAATAATAATACACATAATGGTGGCCAAAATGAGATAGAATGGAAAGCAAAATCTCCTTCACTCCCCTCATTTCCAGTCCCCATCCTGGCTAGCTCATCCCTCATGTGGGTCAGAAATTCATAGTCACACATTCCCCATTCTCTTCTCATTTGGACCTTAGCCCACCTCTAGCTTCTTAAGATTATAAAAATTCCTTGGGTACAAACTGTTCCACCTGGCATTTCCCCTGGTCAGGAAGCAAACAAACAAGACGGTGAGTGGGAAGTAATAGGATGATAAATGCTATCAGGCAGACAGGCCTTTCCTGACCGCCTAATCTAAAATAGAGACAACTTATCCTTAATTATCCTTTTTCTGTTTTGTTTTTCTCAGAGCATACATTCCCACAAGGGCAGAGATCTTGTGTGTGTCATTCATCTGATACCTAGTGACTGGCACATAGTAGGCATTCAATAAATATTTAATAAATTAGGTAATTTAAAATATTCCAAGGGCCATGATACTCATATAATTTAAAAAATGTTGAATTAAAGGCAAAAATAATAAGACAAAGAAGGGCACTATAATATTAATGATTAAAAAAGGCAAGATCTAATTATCCTGAATCTTTATCTACCAAATAATATAGCATCAAAATTCATAAAGCAAATATATAGAAAATGTATAGGTAGAAAAAAGCAGAAACAAAATAGGAGACTGTTTCAGCTGATGACAGATATGACAGTCAAAAGATAATGAAAAAAATCTAAATTTCTTCATATAAAAAATACAGACTCTACTTTCTTTTCAAGGGCCCATTAAAAATTTTTTTATTGACTACATATTAAACCGAAAAGTAGTAGAAGAGCTACTACTGTAGCTCAGGCAGTAAAGAATTCGCCTGCAATGCAGGAGCCCCAGGTTCTATCCCTGAGTGAGGAAAGATCCCCTAGAGAAGGAAATGGCAACCCACTTCAGTATTCTTGCCTGGAGAATCCCATGGACAGAGAAGCCTGGCGGGCTACAGTCCATGGGGTCACAAAGAGTCAGACACAACTGAGCAACTAATACACACATACTTGTATCTAGTCACAATACAATAACATTAAAAATTAATGAAAAACAAATATTTCTAGCACATAGAAAATGAAAGGGAGAAAATATCCTCCACTCTAGTCAAAAAGGAGACAATCTAAAATTGTAGACTACCTAGAAAATAACAATAATGAAAATATCAGAAGTGAGAGGATATGGATGATTAAAGCAATGGTTAAAGAAATGATAGTCTTAAATACTTACATTAATACATAAAAACAAAATAAATGGATTATGCTTTCAACAAAAGAAGGTTAAGAGCCACAAAAATAGAACTAAGCAAATAAAACTAGCGGCAGAAATTAATACACTAGAAAACAAATGTTAGAACTAATAATTAAAGCCAACAACTTTATTTTTTTTTAAAGCCAACAACTTTCTTTAAAAGAAAAGACCATAAAACAGATTATCCACTTGCTAATTTAATTAAAAACCCTAAATGCACAAAATTAGAAATGGATAAATAACCACAGCTACAGACTAAATGAAAAGAGTAACAGAACACTTTGGTCTACTTTATGAAAACAAATTTGAAAACAGAATAGTTTTCTAGGAAAATAAAAATTACCAAAACTGATTGCAGAAAAATGAAAATATCTAAACCACCAGTTACCATAGGGAAAAAAATTGATAAATCTGACCAAAAAATAGCATACTCCCATGTGAGTGAAGTGAAAGTCGCTCAGTCATGTCCAACTCTTTGCGACCCCATGGACTGTACAGTCCATGGAATTCTCTAGGCCAGAATACTGGAGTGGGTAGCCTTTCCCTTCTCCAGGGGATCTTCCCAACCCAGGGATCAAACCCAGGTCTCCCACACTGCAGGCGGATTCTTTACCAGCTGAGCCACAAGGGAAGCCCTATACTCCAATGGTCTTGTGTTAATTCTGAAAGAAAGTAAAAGTGTTAGTCATTCAGTTGTGCCCAGCTCTTTGCAACCCCATGGACTGTAGCCCACCAGGCTCCTCTGTCCATGGAATTCTCCAGGCAAGAATACTGGAGTGGGTAGTCATTCCCTTCTCCAGGGGATCTTCTTGACCCAGGGATCGAACCCAGGTCTCCTGCATTGCAAGCAGATTCTTTACTGTCTGAGCCACCAGTGTTAATTCTACCAACCTTAAGCATCAGACAACCCATATGCTATTTACCCTTTCTAGATTTTGGAATCTAGAGAATAAAGGGAGATGAAAAGAATCCTGTATAACGTCAACACCAAAAACCAGCGACTAGAACATACATAAAGGAAAACCAGAGATTATTTTCATCAAAGAATACTAATCAAAACTCACCATTTTGCATGTAATAACAGAAATATTAGAACAGTAGTAGATATAAGGAATTTATTAATAAATTACCAACACATATTAAAGGTTCAAAAAACCCTTTCTGAGAAGGGTGCATGATCCAAAAAGTTCGAAACCACCGGTCTGGGGCAGTTGCTCCTAATCAAAGTAGCTCTTAATTGGAATTACCTGAAGATGTTGTTTAACATGCAAATTCCTTGGCTCCACCTCTAAAAATTGAGATTTAATACCTCAGGAATCTATAAACAACTGCCCCAAGGGATTCTAATATCACTAGTTCAGGGGTCATACTATAGAAACAAAGATCCAGGGTGAAAAAGATGAGTGTTGTGGTTTGGGGGAAGAGGTTTGGGGATAGAGTTATTTGTTGCAATTAGGTAGGCTTCCCATCTATATAGTATGTGCCCCAACCTTCAGTACACACATTCCTACCTTCTGTCCTTGCCTCTCCCACTTTTCCCCACCTTCATCTCCAATCTAGATCTTATGAGATGCAGGTGGTGAAAGCAACATCTCCAAAGGCTTTGGAGTTGGGTCAATGACCTGCAGCTGTGGTGAGAAATAACCCCGCTCTGTGATAGTCATTAAATTTACCCCTCTTTCCTTCCCAGGGCACAGGGAAGGCAACAAAGCAGAGCGGAAAGAACACAGTGTTTAGAAAGACTTGAGTCTGACTTCCAGTAAAATTTAAAAATCTGTCTCCAAAACCCCAGAATTTTGTGACCTTGAGCAAAGTTTATTTATCTCAGTTTCAGTAAAATATCTATCTTACAAAGCTACTGTGAGGATTAACCATATAAGGCTAGGTACATGCAAAGGTGATTCATGAATGACAGAACTACGCTATTCTTGCCTGGAAAATTCCATGAACAGAGGAGCCTGGCGGGGAACAGTCTGTAGGATCGCAAAGAGTCAGATACGACTGAGCAAATAACACTAGGATACTTATTGTTAGAGCAAAGTCACTTACTCAGGGTCCCTGCATATGGTTATACAAATTGTGCAATGTACAACCTTCACTGCTGTATGCTTAAGCCCTACTCCTTGTTCTCATCAAGAGAGTTGAACTGCACCATCCTCTGGTTAATGTTTAGCCCTACTCAATAGCCAAGAAACCAAGAGACCTTGGGTCTTAGCTCAGATACATGGCTGCCGAGCCAGGAGGCCCTAGATTACCAAGGATTTTAACCATAGATTCATTTACTCACTCTTCTCAACTACTTAAAAAGGAGAGAGAATAAAAGCCAAGTTTAGGCTTAAAAGCAGTGTGAAGATCAACAAGACTAGATATTGTAAGTTGTTTTTTGTTTAGGTATTAATCAGTTATATCAGCCTTATAGAATTCACCTCTAAGTACCCAACTACAGAACCAGTTGGAAGAAAAGAGCACACTCTTGTAGGGACATTCAGTGACCCAATCCACAGCACTGTAACACTATCCGTGGCACGGGGCTCCAGCAAGACAACCTGGACGTTGCTATTCTCTGCATAAATTCTAATTTGAAAAGCACATCCCTCCCACCAACATGGCCTGTGTAAGGGCAGCCTAAACCTTTCAGAGTCACTTACATGAGGGGAGCAGAAATAGGCAAGACTCCAGAAAAGGGGAAGGACTGCCCTCAAAGAGATCAGCTGGGCCAATGTATATATATATCATTCCAAGCTGTCATTCAGTATTACACTGTGCCAAGATGACCAGATCTAAGGAGAGCAAAACACACAGTCCTTGCTTTCCAGGCACTAACAACTGAAGTAGACTGGTGAATATATGTATGCTAAGTCACATCAGTCCTGCCCAACTCTTGCAACCCCATGAACCATAGCCTGCCAGGCTCCTCTGTCCATAGGATTCTCCAGGCAAGAATACTGGAGTGGGTTGCCATTCCCTTCTCCAGGGGATCTTCCTGACCCAGGGATCGAACATGGGTTTGATCTGATCTGAGTCTCTTATATCTCCTGCACTGGCAAGTGAATTCTTTACCACTAGTGCCACCTGGGAAGCCCTAGACTGGTGAATGGGAGGCTTC